>NW_023995281.1:0-137159 GCF_015586225.1 Lucilia sericata
TGTTGTATGTATGTATGTAGTATGTATGTATGTATGTATGTATGTATGTTGTATGTATGATGTTGTATGTATGTATGTATGTATGTATGTATGTATGATGTATGTATGTAGTATGTATGTATGTATGTAGGTATGTATGTATGTATGTATGTATGTGTATGTATGTATGATGTATGTATGTATGTATGTATGTAGTATGTATGTATGTATGTATGTATGTATGTATGTTGTATGGATGTATGTAGTATGTATGTATGTATGTATGTATGTATGTATGTAGATGTATGTATGTATGTATGTATGTATGTATGTATGTATGTATGTATGTATGTATGTATGTATGTATGTTTGTTTGTTTGTTTGTTTGTTTGTTTGTGCTTTATAGACTGCTAAACGGCTGGACCGATTTGTCTTTAAGGAACTATATTAAATTAGTATATCTGAGATAATATAATAGTTAGAGTCTTCAAATTTTGTCGGAGCAACTTTAGTATCAATATAATTATTTAAGACAAAAAGTGGGCGGATTAGCATTAGGGGGAGTGGCACCTCCCATATAAATTAAATACAAAAATTCGTTTATCTTGGAAACTATTATAGTTAAAAATTTGCACGAGTAACTTTAACATCCATGTAAACATTTTGGGAAATAAATTGGCGGACTACCCATGAGGGGAGCAGCACCTCCCATATTAATAAAAAACAAAAATTCGTTTATCTGGGAAACTAATAGAACTAAATTCTTCAAATTTTGCACTAAGAACTTAAATATTCATCTGAACATTTTGGAGAAAAAAGAGCGGACTTTCGTCATGGGGGGCTTGGAGCCCCCATATAAATTAAATAGGAAAATATACTTTGACATTCATGAGAACATTCAGAGAATAACGGGCGGACTTTCAATGGGGGCTATGAGTTCCCATATGAATTAAATAGAAAAATTCGTATATCTGAGAAACTATTACAGCTAGAATCTTCAAATTCTACATGAAGATCTTTGACATTAATGTGAACATTTAGAGAATAACGGGCGGACATTCAATGGGGTCTTTGCACCCCCTATATGAATTAAATACAAAATTTCGTATATCTGGAAAAATACTAGATTTTTTTTTTTAATTTGTCATCGATTACATTAAAATCTTAATTAACGTTCCGAAAAATGCATCTCTGGAAAACATTACAGTTAGAATCTTCAAAATTATTAAGAAGATTTTTTATTTATATTGCTTTTAGGGTAGCAAAGCACACTAGGTATAGCTAGTATCCATATAAAGTTTGGTACAAGTATTGCTCTCACATACAGAAATATTACTGTGAAATTGTTTTACGATTGGTCCATCCTTGGTCATAGCTCCCATACAAGGTCCCTTCCCGAAAATCACTTAAACGCGCATAACTGATTACAAAATATTGATATCCATACATTTAGCACAAATATTGCTCTTATATATATAAATTACACTATAAAGTTGTTTTACGGTCGGTCCATATTTGGTCATAGCTCTCATACTAGGCCCCCTCCAGAAAATCACTTAAATGCACAATATTCATTACCAAATAATGATATAGATACAGAATTTTGAAATTTTGTCTTTATATACATAATGGGTCATAGAGAAACATAATAAGGGTGCGGTCGGTCCTATGCAAGGTTCCCTTCAGAAAATCACTTGAACACACATTATTTATTACTAAATTACTATATAGATACAATATTTGACTGAAATAAAGCTTTTATATACAGAAATTTAGCTTAAAGAATTTTTTACGATCGGTCTATAATTGGTCATATCTCCCATACTAGGTCCTGCCCCTAAAAGCACTTTAACCGTATTTAACTAGTTGCATTATTAATTTGTGTAGAACAAAATTTTATATATGTATTTTGAAAATCCTTAAATCTTTCACACACATGCATACATGCACATTATTAAATATCGTAATGTAAATGTGATGGTCAATAAATTTTGGAATTGTAACAGATTTAAGCTGTTTAAATCTTGGGGTTTTTCTATTTAAGACATGAGAAAACTTATTTCTACAAATATTTGATCAATTAAAAGAGTATTAATATAAAAGCACTCTAATTGTTATTTAAATACAGTGTGAAAAACTGGGAGTTATTTAATATATGGCAAGAGAAACATTTCGAAGTTGATAAAAGAGCAGCTGTATATGCCCACTTCTTGTCATATATTAACGAAAATGGTTGTTCCGAAAATATAGAGCAATATTTAAAGGAACAGTCTCGAATGTTTTGCTCAAATATAATTAGAAAATGCCGCAAAAGTTGTAGGAGTTTGAAATTTTTAAAGTACATCATGCTGGTTGGCTTAAAGGAATTACTTATTAAAAATAGGCGAAACACACCCGCACTTAATATTTAGCCAAAAATCTGAGAGGGCAAAGAGACGAGTTGCAGCGGAAATCTCTAAGGATCAAAATAATGAAGTTGAATCCCTAGTACATGCTGAAACGACGGCTGCTCGTAAATGAAACAAATTAGATTTAGCAATGGTTTTAAAAGACAAGACTTAATTTTTAAATTTGTAAAATTAATTTATATTTTTAAAAGTTAGTGTACACTCAAAAAAATTAAAAACGGCTAATGAAAACATATATGATATACTAATCTAGATCGGGATTGGGTCCGGCAGCCTATTATAACTGATTATTATTTTATATTATTTTTATGTTTACTAATTTTTTTCTGAGTGTATGAAAAAAGTTAATAGTCCTTTCTTCCCCCTTAAGAGACTTCCTAAAATCAAATACCAAAAATTTATTGAAATCGATCCAGCCGTTTGGCTGCAATTAATTTTGGCTAATAAAATGTGTTAAATTTCCTATAGTGCGCCGGTATATGATTAATTGGGTTAAAAATTTATGATTGCTAGAATTAAAAACATTTTATTTAAACTTTTCTTTTCTAAATAAAATTTAAAAAAAAATCTAATAAAAAAAGTAAAAACATTTTCTATTTATTTATTTCCCAAAAAAAATGTTAAATCTATTTTTATTTAAAAATTATTAAAAATATGAAAAAATTAGATGAAAAAAACGAAATATGCAATAAAAATATGCGATTATGAGTAAAATATGTGGAAATATGCTGTAAAATGCAAAATATGCAAAAATATGCTGTAAAGTACAAAATATGCAAAAATATGCTCTAACAAACCGATGCCAAAATTCGTTAAATTTTATGAAAAAATAGGTAACTCACGTCTCCACACGACGCGCAGCAAAAAATATGATATGGCATATTTTTGGTTGTCCTGCTCATTACCAAATAATGCTATTGATACAAAATTTGGCACAAATATTAGTTAGGTATACAAAAATTCTATTTCAAGATTTTTTCAGATCGGTTCATAACATGGGTGCGGTCGGTCCCATACAAGGTTGCCTTCTGAAAATCACTTAAACACACATTACTTATTACTAAATTACGATATAGATACAAAATTTGACTGAAATATAGCTTTTATGAACAGAAATTTTGCTTAAAGAATTTTTTACGATCGGTCTATAATTGGTCATATCTTCCAAACTAAGTCCTGCCCCTAAAAGCTCTTTAACCGTATTTAACTAGTTGCATTATCAATTTGTGTAGAACAAAATTATATATATGTATTTTGAAAATCCTTAAATCTTTCACACACATGCATACATGCAAATTACTAAATATCACTAAGCGCTATAAAAATATAAAGAAAATGGGGTTTGTAATGTTCAATAAATCATGGAATTGTAATAGATTTAAGCTGTTTAAATCTTGGGATTTTTTCTATTTAAGAAATGAGAAAACTTATTTCTACAAATATTTGATCAATTAAAAAAGTATTAATATAAAAGTAGCTGGTGGAGGGTATTCAAGATTCGGCTCAGCCGAATATAGTACTCTAACTCTTTACTGATTGTTTGTTGATACGAATTTCACGGATAAACATATTTACATTTTTAAATAAAAAAGAAATACATAAGTTCTTCAACAAGTCTTAGTGATAAACTGTAATGAAAACAAACAATAAATTGTCTCTCTTCAAACAATGTTTCCATCCAATTTTTTCAACAACAGTATTTTAGCGGTAACGGTAGAGAAATACGAGGGCATTTTAAAGGCTTCACATCGGTAAATTAAACAAATAATGGTGACGGTATTTAACTTATCGCTTATTTATATATTTTTGTTAACCGCATTAGGTATTTAAGAAGTAACGATAGCTTATCGGTAATGGTAGCCAAATTTAGTCTGATCCAATTACACATATAAAGATTAAGTTATCATCTGGATCTGAGAATGATGATTAAAGTCAAAAAATTTTGTGAATTTTCATATAAGTTTAAAAATAGATCTATGATGACATATACAAGACATCTGATGTTCATTGTCAGCTGCCTAAAATAAGGTGAAAATTCATCAAGACATCCTTTGTAAAATGTCATCATGAGATGACTTATACTCAATGAATCACATCTGACATTCTCGTCAAGACACAATTTCCAACTGGGATTCAATGAAACATATGCGTTTAAGTGATTTTCGGAAGTGGCCCTTATATAGGAGCTATGACCAATAATGGACCGATCCGTAAAGAATTTTGTAGGATGATTTGTATGTACACAAAACATATTCAAGTCGAATTTTATCCCTATAGCCGAAACAATTTTGTAGATTCATATAAAGACAAAACATATTTGTGTAGAATTTTATCAAGATAACTCTATTTGACAATGAAATATGAGCGTTTAAGTGATTTTCGGAAGTGGGTCTTATATGAAAGCTAAGACCAATAATGGACCGATCCGGAAAAAAGTGGTAGAATGATTTATATGTACACAAAACATATTCGAATCGAATTTTATTTCTATAGCTTTAGAATTCAATGAAATATATGCGTTTAAGTAATTTTCGCAAGGGGGCTTTATATGGGAGCTATGACCAATTATGGGCTTATCCGGAAAAAATTTCGTAGAGTGATTTATATTTAGGCAAAACATATTTGTGTCGAATTTTATTAAGATAGCTTTATTTGACAATGAAATATGTGCTTTTAAGTGATTTTCGGAAGTGGGCCTTATATGGGAGCTATGGTAGGATGATTTATATGTACACAAAACATATTCAAGTCCAATTTGATCTCTATAGCTTTAGAATTCAATGAAATATATGCGTTTAAGTCATTTTCGAAAGTGGACCTTTTATGGCAGCTAGGACCAATTGTGGACCTACTGAGATCTACGTTGATAGCAATATTTCTGTTAAACACGGAATGATAAACCTATATATACACTCTATCACCACTGATGGTGGTGGAGGGTAAAAAATATTAAAAACAAGTAAGAGTGCTATATTCGGCTGTGCCGAATCTTATATACCCTTCACCATAGTGTATTTTAAAATTCATTTTCCCGACTATATCATTATTATAGCAAAACATAATGAAAAACAACAACGCTAAACGATATAAACGCACAAAAAACAAAATACACAAGGCAGTAAAACCAACAGACATCCAAACATACGAAACGAAATACAGAAAAAAACAAAAACAAAATACACAACACAATGAAACCAATAGACATACAAACATACGAAATTCAATACACCAAGAAACAAAAACAACATACACAAGGCAATGAAACACACAGCCATACAAACATACGAAACGAAAAACTCAAAAAAAACAAAATACAAAGGCAATGAATAAGCAGTGTAACACCTAAAAATATTCATCTGAGACCCAACATAGTATATATATTCTTGATCCTTATGAAATTCTGAGTCGATTTAGCTATGTCCGTCTGTCTGTCTGTCTGCCTAAAACACACTCACGTTAAAACTAAGCAAAAGAAATAAACCAAATTCACCAAAAAATATTTGTTATTATCCTAAGCAGTTTGGTATTGAAAATCAGCAAAATCGGTTCACAACGTTAAAAGTTATGAGTAAAAATTTCAGACTACCTCGAAAAAAAATTACGTTGTTTTCGTAATTCTTAAGTCGTTTTCTCAGAAACTACAAAAGATAATTCGATGAATTTTGTCACATATTATTTTTTTTACCCAGGGATCAACTATGTTGAAAATCAAAACAATCGATCCAAAATTTCCCGTAGCCCCCATACAAAGGTACATATTTCCGGAAATGGATTTACCGTTAATAACTTCCTCAAATATATTGGTATCAACTCAAAATTTTGCACATATAAATAAAATATCAACAAAAATCATACTACCAACGTAGATTAGTATCGGTCCAAAATTGGTCATAGCTCCCATATAAGTCCCTCTTTCGAAAATCACTCAAACGCGCATATTTCACTGATAAATAAAGCTATCAAGATAAATTTTAACATAAATACATTTTGTGTATGTATAAATCACTCTACGAAATTTTTTCCGAATCGGTCCATAATTGGTCATAGCTCCCATATAAGGCCCACTTCCGAAAATCATGTAAAAGCTCATATTTCATTGTCAAATAAAGCCATCTTGATAAAATTCGGCACAAATATGTTTAGACTACATATGAATCATCCTACGAAATTTTTTCCGGATAGGCCCATAATTGGTCATAGCTCCCATATAAAGTCCACTTCCGAAAATCACTAAAACGGATATATTTCATTGAATTATAAAGCTATCGGGATAAAATTCGACACAAATATATTTTGTATACATACAAATCATTCTACAAATTTTTTTACCGATCGGTCTATTATTGGTCATTGCTCTCATATAAGGCCCACTTCCGAAAATCTCTTAAAAACACATATTTCATTGTCAAATAAAGCTATCGTGATAAAATTCGACATAAATATATTTTGTCTAAATAAGGATTACTCTACTAAATTTTTGCGGATATGCCCATAATTGGTCACAGCTCCCATATAAGGTCCACTTCCAAAAATCACTTAAACGCATATGTTTCATTGAATTCTAAAGCTATTGGGATAAAATTCGACAAGAATATGTTTTGTGTATTTTCAAATCATTTTACCAATTTTTTTACGGATCGGTACATTATTGGTCATAGCTCCCATATAAGGCCCACTTCTGAAAATCACTTAAAAGCACATATTTCATTGTCAAATAAAGCAATCTTGATAAAATTCGACACAAATATGTTTTGTCTTTATATAAGTCACTCTACGAAATTTTTTTCGGATAGACTCATAATTGGTCATAGCTGCCATATAAAGTCCACATCCGAAAATCACTTAAACGCAGATATTTCATTAAATTCTAAAACTATAAGGATAAAATTCGACTTGAATATATTCTATGTACATATAAATCATTCTACCACTTTTTTCCCGGATCGGTCCATTATTGGTCATAGCTCCCATATAAGTCCCACTTCCAAAAATCACATAAGCGCACATATTTAATTGCCAAATAAAGTTATATTGATAAAATTCGACACAAATATGTTTTGTCTTTATTTGTCCGGATAGGCTCCCATAGAAGGTCCACTTGCGAAAATCAGTTAAACGCATATATTTCTTTGAATAATAAAGCTATCGGGATAAAGTACGACTTAAATATGTTTTGTAAGCATATAAATCATTCTACCAAACCTTACACAAATACATATAAAGTCCACTTCCGAAAATCACCTAAACGCAAATATTTCATTAATTAATAAATCTATTGTAGTAAAATTCGACTTGATTTTTTTGGCATATTTTTTCCTTATCGGTCGATAATTGGTCACAACTCCCATATAAGGACCCTTTCCGAAAATTACTCAAATGCACATTGACGATCAAAGTTATCGGGATAAAATTCGACATAAATGTGTATTTTGTATATATAAATCATTCTACGGAATTTTTTTTTCCGGATCGGTCCATAGATTGTCTTAGGTCCCATATAAGGTATACTTCTGAAAATCACTTAATTCGTAATTAAATGATTACATCAGGATAAAATTCAAAATGAGTATGTTCTGTGTACAGATAAATCAATATATTAAAATGTTTTCAAACTGGCCTATTAATATACATACATATATCTCGACATAATTAAACCCAACAAACCAAGCCATAATCAAAATATAACTACATTTTAAAATAAACTTATAATAAAGAATTTTCTACAACATTTCATAAGGATACTTATGATAGGTTTATTTTAATGGAAATTATAAATACTTTTAAAATAATGCTTAAAAAACGCTTCGTATAGCAACAATATTTGCAATAATACTTGCTGTACACTTAGTTAGGATAACAAGTTTTACAAATGTGATTGTAAAAGACTAATGATCGCAATAGTTTTGTAATTGTTTTCCTATAAGATATCCCGTTATTTTATTGCGTGTTTTTATACCCACCATCAAAAAAGATGGGGGGTATATTGTTTTTGTCATTCCGTTTGTAACACATCGAAATATTCATCTAAGACCCATAAAAGTATATATATTCTGGATCCTTATAAATTCTAAGACGATCTAGCCATGTCCGTCCGTCTGTCCGTCGGTCCGTCTGTCCGTCTGTTGAAAACACGATAGAGTCCAAACGGAAGCAGCTAGCGAGCTGAAATTTTGCACAAATATTTTATATTGATGCAGTTTGTTTTGTATTGAAAATGAGCAATATCGGTCCACGATTTCGCCTAGCCCCCATATAAGGTCCCCTTCAGAAAACGACTTTAACGCTCATAACTGACTAAAAGAAACATCTATAGCGATGAAATTCGACATGAACATATTTTACAGGAACCTTAATATCATTGTAAAATTTTTTAAGGATCGGTCCATAATTGACCCTATCCCCCATATAAGGTCCCCCTCAGAAAATGATATTAACGCTCATAACTGACTAAACGAAGCAGCTATAGCAATGAAATTCGACACAAGAACATATCTTATAGGAATCTTAATATCACTGTAAAATTTTATAAGGATCGGTCCATAATTGACCCTATCCCCCATATAAGGTCCCCCTCAGAAAATGACATTAACGCTCATAACTATCTAAAAGAAGCAGCAATAGCGAAGAAATTCGACATAAACAATTTTTATAGGAATCTTAAAATCATTGTAAAATTTTATAAGGATCGGTCCATAAATGACCCTATTCCCCATATAAGGTTCCCCTCAGAAAATGACATTAACGCTCATAACTGACTAAAAGAAGCAGCTATAGCGATGAAATTCGACACAGACATATTTTTTAGGAACCTCAATATCTTTGTAAAATTTTATAAGGATCGGTCCATGATTGACCCTACCCCCCATATAAGGTCCCCTTCAGAAAATGACATTAACGCTCATAACTGTTTAAAATGAGCATCTATAGCTTATTTTAAACATATTTTATAGGAACCTTAATATCATTGTAAAATTTTATAAGGAACGGTCCATAATTGACCCACCCCCCATATAAGGTCCCCTTCAGAAAATGACATTAACGCTCATAACTGTTTAAAATAAGCATCTATAGCGATGAAATTCGGCATAAACATATTTTATAGGAACCTTAATATCATTGTAAAATTTTATAAGGAACGGTCCATAATTGACCTTATCCACCATATAAGGCCCCCCTCAGAAAATGACATTAACGCTCATAACTGACTAAAAGAAGCAGTTATAGCGTTGAAATTCGACACAAATATATTCTATAGGAACCTTAATATATTTATAAAATTTTATAAGGATCGGTCCATAATTGACCCTACCCCCCATATAAGGTCCCCTTCAGAAAATGGCTTTAAGGCTCATTACTGTCTAAAAGAAGCATCTATAGCGATGAAATTCGACACGAACATATTTTATAGGAACTTTAATATTATTGTAAAATTCTATAAGGATCGGTCCATAATTGACATTAACCCGTCTCCTTCTGAAAATGGCTTAACTCTCATTACTAGACTAAACTAAAATCGTTCTAGAAAATTTGACGAGGATCGGTCCATAATTGACCAAACGTCCCCCCCTAAATAAGGTCCCTCTCAGAAAATAACTTAAACGCTTTTTACTACCTTAAAAATGCAAGTTTAGCGACAAAATTCGACAAAAATGTCTCTATACATAGATGTAATAAATGAGAAAATTGTTTGGATAATAAAAGCATGGATTCTTAAATATCAAAGTTTATTTATAATGAAGCATTCCTTTTTGGCAATGATTTGATGGTGGGTATACAAGATTCGGCACAGCCGAATATAACACTCTTACTTGTTCTTATTATTATTCTTCTTCATTTCATTCTTCTTGTTTAGTTTGGCAAAGGCAGTGTTTTTAAGTGTTTAAGAGTGTAATTTTATAAAATAAAGTAATATAAAATTTGTGTTTAAAAATGGTAATTTAATTAATATATAAAAAATGCCACATAATAAAACAATGTGCTTTTTTATTTTATAGATGCCGCTTTTTCTATAGGATTGAGGGAGGACGAGTTCATAAAAAGTATAAACAAGTCTTTTCCATTTACCAATAATAGACTAATACGTAAAATATATATAGAAAAGTGCAAAATTGTAGAAAGTATAATTGAAAAATATCAGTAAAGTAATGAAAAATAAAAAATATGTATGAAACAAAAAAAAAATATTGTTTTAATTGAATTAACAAGCTTATAAAAATGTTACGAAAATAAGCTTACTTCAATCATGTTTCAAAAACTATTTTTCAGTAAGCTTATTTCATAATTGCGATTCTAAGCTTGTTGTAAACTGCAACTAGGAATATTATCACAAGGGTTCAATTTTCTTGATAAAATAATTGTTAACAAGCATTTTACAATAATTATCATAATAGTTTTGCAAACCTAACGCTTATGGTAGTAAGTTTGTTATAAACGAATTTTAAAGCTTTTTGGTTTGTTGGGAAATTAGTTTGACATATGCATAAATGTTAGTAAATTAGATAGTTAAATGGGTTTCAATAAAAAGTAGCTTGCTGGTGGAGAGTATTTAAGATTCGGCATAGCCGAATATAGCACTCTAACTTGTTATAATTATTATTATTGCAATTTTTGACTACACACCACATTTTAATTTACTTATTTTTATTTTTTCACTATTTGTTTTCAAATTTCATGTGTAAAGTAAGTATTTTACATTTAAAATATAGCAAAACAAGCACTGTTGACGTCACGAAAAAATAGTACATTAAAATAACGGAATTGTCGGTGTCGCAATCTTGTTTATTTCGTTCATGAATAAACAGTGTATCAATAACCATTTTTAAGAGAATTGTGTGAAATATTTAAGGAAATTTAGATATGTGTACTGTTGTTCAGAATTTGTTTATTCTAAATTAATTTTACTACAAAAATTAAAATTAATTATATGCAGTTAAATTGTTCTTACAGTAACATTTCTGGAGATAAATGCTATATTTCTGTCAAAAGTTGTATCTATGTATGTATGTATGTAGCTATTTGGTAACAAGGGATGTGCATTAGTGTGATTTTCGGAAGAGACTTTGTATGGGATCGATCGGACTAACATTATGAACCCATCGTGATAAAATTTAAAATAACATTTTTATACAAAAGTAATGTCTTTGTCAAAATTTGCATGGATATTATTGATTGGTAATGAGTAATGTGATATTTGAGAGGGAACCTTATATGGGAGCTATGACCAAATATGGGCCGATCGTGAATTTTTTTTTTAAATAAAATTTTTGTAAACTAAATTAATATTTGCACTAAATTTTGTAAGGATTTGGTAATGAGTTATGTGCGTTTAAGTAATTTTCTGAAGGAGATCTTCTATGATCCAATATGGACCGACAACAACAATTTTAAAATTACATTTTTGTATACAAAAGTAATATTTGTGGCAAATTTTGTATAGATATCATTAGTTGGTAATGAATTATGTGCATTTAAATTATTTTATTATGAAAGCAATATTTGTGCCAAAATTTGTATGGACATCATTATTTAATAATGAGTTGTGTGCGTTTAAGTGATTTTCGGGAGGGGACATTGTATGGGAGCTAAGACCAAATGTGGAGCGATCATGAAAAAATTTTACAGTGTCATTTCTATATATAAAGGCAATAAAACTTTTACTTGTAAAAGTTTGTAAAGATATTGTCATTCTACCGGAAATTATTAACAATTAATGCACTTTCCGGGAATATGTACATTTGTATGGGAGGTATATGAAATTGTGAACTAATTTCGCCTATTATTAACAGGAATCAAGCCTTCATGTAGAAACAATTGTGTGCTGACTTTTATGAAATTATATCGCATAGTTTTTGTGAAAACTGTATTAGAATTTTTTAAACGTGAGCTTGTTTTACACAGACAGACGGATGGATGGACGGACGAACGGACATAGCTAAATCGGCTCAGAATTTGATAAGAACCCGGAATATATATACTTTGTTGGGACTCAGATGACTATTTCTTGGTATTACACACGGAATGACAAACTTATATATACCTTCTATCACCACTGATGGTGGTGGAGGGTATAAAAGGATGAAAAATTTAAATTATGTTCTTAAATAAACATATTTCTATCTAATTGTATTATTATTATTAAGAGTTACATATCGCATTTTATTGAACAGCAAACAACAACAAAATACACTAATATTTTTTTTAGAGACAAACAAGCTTCTTGTGCAAAGTTTAAGGCTTAAACTTAAGGCTCAAAGAATATAAAGTTGTGTCACTTTTGTACTGGGTGTGCGATATATATGTATTTGTTAAGTATTTCTTTAATTTTTCAATATTATTTGTCAAGAAGTTGGACTATTATTTACAAATTTTCAACTTTAGGATGGCCATTTTTCTTTTTTTTTTTTGAAAATGAAAAATTACAGAATTAAACAAAAATAATAGAGTTCTTCGAAACAAAAATAATAGAGTTATTCGAAATTATACTACCCAGCTAAAAACGATCATATATGATTATATATGGACCATATACATATGGGTTGTTTCATTTCAAATCGAATTTGCTGCGAGGTTAGTACTATTCACTTCTATTCAGTACTATTCATTTTCAGCTCTTTCGGTCAAGAACTGACGGACTTATAGGGGGCCAAATTTGGACATTTTGGTCATACATTGTTTAATTCAAATTAGTGTAACTTTTCACCTATTGGTCCTAGCAAAAAAAGGAGTTCAGATAGTTTTTTCTTCATTGTTTATACCCTCCAACACCACCAGTGGGTATATATAATTTTGTCATTCCGTGTGTAACACCAAGAAATATTCATCTGAGACCCAACAAAGTATATATATTCTGGGTCCTTATGAAAATTTGAGTCAACTAAGCTATGTCCGTCTGTCTGTCTGGTTAAAACACGCTCACGTTAAAACTAAGCAAAAGAAATCAACACAAAATTTTATATATACATATATATATAATATAAGCATAAATCACATTACCGACGTAGATCTGTATCGGCCCACAATTGGTCATAGCTCTCGTATAAGGTCCACTTCCAAAAATCACTTTAACGCATATATTTCATTTAAAAATAAAGCTATCGAGATAAAATTTGACATGAATATGTTTTGTGTATGTATCAATAACGCTACGAAATTTTTCCGAATCAGTCATAGCTCCCATATATGGTCCTATTCCGGAAATCACTTAAACGCTCATATTTCATTATCTAATAGATCTATCGAAGTAAAACTTGCTACGAATATGTTTCGTATGTATGTATATAAATCATTCAGCGAAATTTGTTTGTCTTAGCTCTGATATAAGGTCCACTTTCTATCGATATAAGCTATCGAGATAAAATACGACATGAATATGTTTTGTGTATGAGTACGCGGTAGACTAGTTGGTAGTGTGCTAGCCTGTCAGTCTGGGAGTTGTGGGTTCGATTCCCAGCAGACACTCTGGTCTGCTACACTTCAACGGGCGTATAGTCATCGTCACCCTGCTCAGTAAATTAGGTTAGAATATAATTTGTAATTGTATTGCAATGTACAAATAAATAAATGTTTTGTATATACATATGTATATCAATCACTCTTTTATTCTGAATAAGCTCGTAATTGGCCATAGCTCCCATATAAGGTCCGAAAGTCACTTAAACCCACATATTGCATTAAAATACGCCGTGAATATGTTTTGTATATATATAAAACATTCCAGAATAGCTCCATAATTGGTCACAACTCCCATATAAGGATCATTTTCAAATTTCAAAATTTCAGTTAATATAAATTTTTTTCGACCCTATCAATATAAGTTCCATATATGCATAATGAAGTTACTAAATGATAGTACTAGGCTCGCCATACGTACTGTTTTTAGCTGTACGCGTACTTTTTTTAGTAATTGTACTTTTAATTGCATAACCCTTAAAGAAGTACACAAATGTACTTCTTTTTAGTAATTGTACTTCTTTTTGTAATTTTTTATTTTTCTTTTATAGGTTCAAATATGACCATAGACAAACACTCTATAGATTCGCTATTTAAGGACATAATTGATAATTCTGATCTATTTGAAAGTGGATTTATTAAGCTTAAAAAGGCATGAGGTTTGAATGCCTTTGTCTTGTATAAAATTATGCGTTTATTGAAAAAAGTTTTAAAGTTATTAAAATTTGATTTAGAAATTAACTTAATGAAAGTTTTTAATGAATTTTCGACATAAAAAATACTTAACATCTGAAGGACAAGTTTGAATGTTAAAATGGTTGTAATGTTCCGTCATGTACCTATTCGATAGTTTTATCCAGCCCAGCAGTGGAAAAATTAAAAAAAAAAAATTCCAGCCATTCTTAATTTTCGCCGCAAGGTTGTTAATTTTTCGAAAAAAAAAGTATCTGAGGAAGTTGTAAGAATGTTATAGACATGTAATAATTGATATGTTTTAAATAATAAAAGAGTTAAATGACAAATTTGAATAACAGAATACAAATTTTATGAGTTCTTAGACAAATATTTTTTCTAGCATTCGTAAAAATAGGCAATAAATTTGTCTTTTATAAAAGCGCGTAGAAGAGTTCTAATATAACTAACTTTATATTGGTATAAGTTTCCGTTCTGAAAATAATAAGTTTGGAAAACTTTAACCCTCTATAACTCAACATCTCCAAATTTGAAATTTTCTACAAATTCTAATAGCAGCGCAAATTCAATAAAATACGTAATTTTATACCCTCCTCCACCATCAATGGTGATTGAGGGTATATATAAGTTTGTCATTCCGTGTGTAACACCATTCGAGACCCAACAAAGTATATATATTCTGGGTTCTTATCAAGTTCTGAGTCGATCTAGCTATGTCCGTCTGTCTGGTTAAAACACGTTAAAACTAAGCAAATTAAATCAACCAAATTCACTGAAAATATTCATTGTTGTCCTAATAAGTTTGGTATTGAAAATCAGCAAAATCGATTCTCAATGCTAAATGTTTGAGTAAAAATATCAGACTACCTCGAAAAAATTAAGATTTTTTCGTAATTCATAAGTCGTTTTCTACAAAAGATAATTAGATGGATTTTGTCACACGTTATTTTTTTACATAGAGATTAATTATGTTGAAAATCAAAACAATCGAGTTAAAAATTCCCATAGCCCCTATACAAAGGTACATATTTCCGGAAATGTATTTATCGTTAATAACTTCCTCAAATATATCGGTCTCAACTAAAAATTTCGCACATGAAAATATAATATAAACAGAAATCATACTGCTAACGTAGATTAGTATCGGTCCACAATTGGTCATAGCTCCCATACAAGGTCCACTTCCGAAAATCACCTAAACGGACATATTTCAATGATGAATAAAGCTATTGTGATACAATTCGAGTTAAATATGTTTTGTGTACATACAAATCATTCTTCCAAATTTTTTACGGATCGGTCCATTATTGGTCATAGCTCCCATATAAGGCTCACTTCCGAAAATCATTTAAAAGCTCATATTTCATTGTCATATAAAGCTATCTTGATGAAATTCGACACAAATATGTATAGACTAAATATAAATCACTCTACGAATTTTTTCCGGATAGGTCCATATTTGGTCATAGCTCCTATATAAAGTCCCCTTCCGAAAATCACTTAAACGCATATATTTCATTGAATTATAAAGCTATCGGGATAAAATTCGACACAAATATGTTTTGTATACATACAAATCATTTTACAAACTTTTTTACGGATCGGTCCATTATTGGTCATAGCTCCCATATAACCCCACTTCCGAAAATCACTTAAAAATACATATTTCATTGTCAAATAAAGCTATCGTGATAAAATTCGACATAAATATATTTCGTATAAATTATTCTACTAAATTTTTTCCGGATAGGCCCATAATTGGTCATAGCTCCCATATAAAGTCCCCTTCCGAAAATCACTTAAACGCATATATTTCATTGAATTATAAAGCTATCGGGATAAAATTCGACACAAATATGTTTGATATACATTCAAATCATTTCACTAAATTGTTTACGGATCGGTCCATTATTGGTCATAGCTACCATATAAGGCCCACTTCCGAAAATCACTTAAAAGCACATATTTCATTGTCAAATAAAGCTATCGTGATAAAATTCGACACAAATATGTTTTGTCTTTATATGAGTCAAAATTTTTTCCGGATAGGCTCATAATTGGTCATATCTCCCATATGAGGTCCACTTCCAAAAATCACTTAAACGAATATATTTCATTAAATTCTAACCCCCTTATTCACAAACAACATTTTTATTTTATAAAAGGTTTATAAAACAAAATTTCCATACAAAATCTAATTTATAAACCGTTTATAAAATAAAAATTTTGTTTGTGAATAAGGGGGTAAAGCTATAAGGATAAAATTCGACTTGAATGTGTTTTGTGTACATATAAATCATTCTACCACTTTTTCCCCGGATCGGTTCATTATTGGTCATAGCTCCCATATAAGTCCCACTTCCGAAAATTACTTAAACGCACATATTTAATTGTCAAATAAAGTTATCTTGATAAAATTCGACACAAATATGTTTTGTCTTTATATGAATCACTCTACGAAATTTTTTCCGGATAGGCTCCCACTTACGAAAATCACTTAAACGCACATATTATAATAAAGCTATCTGGATAAAGTACGACTTGAATATGCTTTGTGAGCATATAAATCAATCTACCAAATTTTTTCCGGATTGTTCCATATATGGTAATATTTCCTTCAAAAAAATCACTTAAACGCACATATTTCATTATCAAATAAAGATATCTTGATAAATTTCTACACAAATATGTTTTGTGTAAGGTCATAGCTTCTATACATATAAAGTCCACTTCCGAAAATCACCTAAACGCACATATTTCATTAATTAATAAAACTATTGTAGTAAAATTCGACTTGAATTTTTTTTTTTGGCATATAAATCATTATACGAAATTTTTTCATTATCGGTTGATAATTGGTCACAACTCCCATATAAGGACCATTTCCTTATATGGGAGTTGTGACTCAAATGCACATTAACAATCAAAATTGTCGGGATAAAATTCGACATAAATGTGTATTTTGTATATATAAATCATTCTACGGATTTTTTCTTCCGGATCGGTCCATAGGTTGTCTTAGCTCACATATAAAGTATACTTCTGAAAACCACTTAATACCACTTAATTCGTAATTAAATGATTACATCCGGATAAAATTCAAAATGAGTATGTTCTGTGTACAGATAAATCATTATATTAAAATGTTATCAAACTGGCCTATTAATATACATTTTTCTCGACCTAATTAAAATTAATTTGACATATGCATAAATGTTATTACCCTCAATAAGGAAACAAAAATTTTGCCAAGTTATCTAAAAATTATATAGTTAAATGGGTTTCAATAAAAAGTAGCTCGCTGGTGGAGGGTATTTAAGATTCGGCATAGCCGAATATAGCACTCTAACTTGTTTTATTCTTAATTTATAGTTTTACTATCTTTTTGTACACGGCGTTGCCTGGGATTTTAAGTTATTTGTAATATTAAATCAATAGATCAATGCATGCAAATTACCCCTGAAATTAATATGTCGAAATTAAAATATATATTCAAAATATATAATGCAGAACAACTTTTGCAAAATTTACCAAAAACACACATTTTCCCCCTTTTCAAAATTCTTTAGGCTTGAATTGTAAAAAAAATTTCCCTTAAAATTTTTAATTTCATAAAAAATATTAATACTTAAAATTTAGTATTTCTAATCATTATCTCCTTTAAAGCATGATTTAAACTCTTCAAAGCATTTGACAAGTTAGTTTACTAAAAATTGAGAAAGCTAAAACCAAAATATATTTCCTTAAGGGGCCTTCACACGATCACACTTTACGTACGTAAAGTCTAATGAAAAAGTAAGATGAAATTCCATCCGTATTTCAATGATTTTACTTTTTGTGTTTACACGATTGGTATAAAGCAATAACAAAGTAAGATGGAAACTGCTGTTTCACTTTTTTGAGTTAACATAAGAATTCATCCCTGATCTAATGCGACGAAGAGAGCCATATGAATGTCAAATTTTTCATTGTGTTTAGACGATCCCATCCGTATTCTTCTACACAAAATTTGACATATCATATTACTTGTGTGCTCGTGTGAAGGGGCCTTTAGAATAAATAATATTCATTGACTTAGAGAAAAAGTATGTACTAATTTTTCCCCTTTCTGATTCATGTTTCGAAAATGCCAATTAAAGCTTCCCAAAACAGTCTTAAAGTGTTTGAACCACACAAATATTGATATTTATAAATTTAAAATATTTAGTATAACTTTCCACAAATTCAAAAACTTCATATCATTTTAAAATTACAAAACAAAATTTGTTCCTTTTAACAACATGCACGAATTAACTAAAAGCCTGATATCTGTAAATTTGTAGTTTATTAAAATATTAATTTTTAAAATTTTAAGTATATGAGTAGAAATTACTTTTGTTTCTTCATTTAAAAATAATAATTTTACCGTGTTCCGTATTTCGTCCCTTTCTGATTTTTTGGAATAGAGATATAACCAATTGAAACTTCTAAGTAAAGATGTATCTCTGTTTAAAATTTCTTAATTTTTATATGTGGTCCTTATGAAAAAATTTCTTCACAAATTTCTTACACTTTAGATAGCTAAATCGAAAATAATTTCGCGTTAAAATATAAAAAAATTCAGTTTTTATCACAAAAGTACCGATTTTCCCAGTTTTTCGCCCTTTTGCCAATTTTTGATACCAGTTTTTTCTAACTTTCGCCACGGAACCAGAGAACGGTTTAAATGCTTAATTTTTCGATTATAAATACAATCGCATAAAACGAGCCTTGAAATAACAATATGCACTAATTTAATAATGCAATGCACTACACTATTCAAAACAAATGAGTGTAACGAAAAACAAGTAAGAGTGCTATATTCGACTATGCCGAATCTTAAATAGCCTCCACCATCAAGCTACTTTTTATTAAAACCCATTTAGCTATCTAATTTTTAGATAACTTTGCAACATTTTCGTTTCCGTATTGAGAGTACTAACATTTATGCATATGTCGAACTAATTTTTATAAGTCCAGAAAAATCTATATAATTAATAGGCAAGACGATTTTTGGTGACCCCTTTTACTCTTACAATATACATCTGATCTTGGCAAAAAATATATCATTTTAAAGGTATTTGTTCACAGATGTGCACAATATATATATTAATGAGATCGGTTCAGAATTTTAGGAGCTATAAGCGTTTAAAGTTGTTACTAATACATAGAAACAATAGTCACACGTACGTATTCTTGAAATTAAAAACAAACAAAGCAAGACACAAAACAAAAAAGTAAACAACACGGCTTATTGAAAAAAGAGAGGAGAGTGCAAAAACGTTTAACTTCTCTGTTCTGTTTTCATTTTGTGTTTTGCATGATATTTGTTTTTGTTGTTGTTGTTTTTAATACGATTTTTGTAAACAAATATGTATGTAAACAGGCTTAGGCAAAGCGAAAATAGGATTTTATTGTTTTATATTTTTGTGTAAAGTGCTAAATTGTGAATGAGATAATGATATATTTTGTTATAATATCGTTACGATTGTTACCAAATCGAAAGGAATATTTTTATAAGAATTAGGACTTCAGTTTTATATTCAGAGTTTTCGATTGGAGGTTTTTCGTTATTTAAACTTTTCAAAATAATTAAATTGAAGGACATTTCCGAGGAAACAACGAACTGGGAATTTAAAAATACACAGAAAAAAATATGCACAATTTTTTTCTTAACAATCGTTTGCTTAAATTTAATTTCGATTTTTATAAATATTTTTATTTGGGTTTATAACGAATTTGTTTGATGTTCACACAGAAGAAAAATATTTTCTAACAAACACTTTATTGAAATAAATTTAACTTTCAGTAAATATTTTTACTGATTCAATAAATGTTTTTGTTTGAGTTTTATTTTTATGTCAGCATATGGAATACAACAATAAAACCAGTTTTGGAATGTACTAAAATGAATTGATATAATTCTTATTTGGTTTATAACATTTAATGTATAAGTGTTTCAGTTTTCGCAGTACAAAATAATAGTTTCTAGAATTAGAAACGTTTTCTTAAAAATGTTGTAAGTATATATGTAATTTTTTTACTACTTTTAGTTTTAAATATTTTTTGTAAAATTTTTGTTAAAATTTAGTATATATTTTTTAACAAAATTTTTATAGATTCAATAAAAAATTTTCTTATTATTATTGCCAAAATACAATAAATAATTTAACTGTTTCAGATAACATATTTGCTTGAATTTCAGTACAAATACTAATAACTTGTGTTATTGTTTCAGTAAAATAATTGTTTGGAAATGTTGCGATTATTTATTAATGTTTTTCGTAAATAGTATATTATTTTAATAAGAAAAATCCTGAAATTTTTTCAATAAAGAATTTACGAATTTGAGTACTTGATTTTACGAATTTCGTGATAGGTCCTATTTTAGTAAAAAAAATACTTGGCTTTATGAATTTTTTGTTTGATTTTGAATTCCATTTTTTTCTGTGTATGTGTAAATAACACCTCAAGATATGTCAAACAATGTACTGATATTGGTATTTGACCTGTAAAAATATTGGTAGGTCATCAGTACGGGAATTCAGTAATTTTTTTAATTTTAAGTATTGATATCGTAAAGTAATGACAAATATCGGTTACATTAACGAATTTTCAATTCCCTAACTTTTTTAACGACCGCATAATATTTTAAAGACAAAGATCGGAAAAATATAAGAACGTCAAAAGTTATGTATTGAAATATTTTTAAAATACAAAATTATTAACGTGAACTTTTTATTGGTCGTTACACTGCCGGTACTTTTCGATTATGTTTAACTTAAGAATTTTTACTATTTAACGACAAAATGTTGTAGTTAAAAAAATACTGAATTGCGGTACCTAATTATTAATTTTGATTGATATGGAAAATTTAAATGATGGATTAACGAATTGATTCAGTGTCAGTAAGTAATAAAAAAGCCTGTAAAAAAAATATAAGCTAATGTTTAGTTGGCCATGCCGGTACATGATACACCGCAATAAATGGATAGGTATATCGCTCATATGCAGGTTTAGCACAGCGAGGATTTGTTGATGATATTCTTCTTTTTTGGGTTATTCTAACCAATTAGGAAATAGTAGTGTAAAGTGAAAACTGTAAGTTGAATAGGTGAAGGTGATTTATGTTATATAAAAATAGATAAAAGTTGAAACTGCTTAATATAAATCATGTCTTTTGGGATGAAGAGTGTTTAACAGTACTTAGCTATTTATCGTTTATTATTGCTGTTAAACTTGCATATATTAACAAAAGACTGAAATTTATAGTTTATTAATGTTTTCTTTCAAACAGTACGTAAAAAATATATGAAAAATTTATTCGTTAAGGTCTTATAATGCATATACAATATCAGTGTGTAATTTGAAGCCAATGCATATCGTTATGCGCTTCTATATGAAGGCTAATAGAAGACCCATTAGAAGGCCTCATAGAATATCTACTATTAAATTCTATTAGAAGACATTGAAATTTAATAAATGTAGGTCTGCTGAAGTCTTTGTCCAGTGTTATAAGGGATAATTTATACAGCATATACCTGATGGATGGACTACTAATGACATCCAAATAAAATTTATTTATAATTAGATAAGACATTATTTATTTTTATACCCTCCACCACCATCAGTGGTGATAGAGGGTATATATAAGTTTGTCGTTCCGTGTGTAACACCAAGAAAT
Source organism: Lucilia sericata (assembly GCF_015586225.1). Classification (NCBI taxonomy): domain Eukaryota; kingdom Metazoa; phylum Arthropoda; class Insecta; order Diptera; family Calliphoridae; genus Lucilia; species Lucilia sericata. The sequence continues at coordinate 22,231 of NW_023995281.1, forward strand.
ATTCATCTAAGACCCAACAAAGTATATATATTCTGGGTCCTTATGAAATTCTGAGTCGATCTAGCTATGTCCGTCTGTCTGTCTGTGTAAAACACGCTCACGTTAAAACTAAGCAAAGGAAATCAACCAAATTCACCCAAAATATTTATTATTATCCTAAGCAGTTTGGTATTGAAAATCAGCAAAATCGGTTCACAACGTAAAAAGTTATGAGTAAAAATTTCAGACTACCTCGAAAAAAATACGTTTTTTTCATAATTCTTTTGAAGTTTTCTCAGAAACTACCAAAGATATTTCGATGAATTTTGTCACACATTATTTTTTCATGGCAGTGATCAATTATGTTGAAAATCTTTAGAATCGATCCAATATTTCCCATAGCCCCCATACAAAGGTATATATTCCCTGAAATTAGTTTATCGTTAATAACTCCCTCAAATATATCGGTATCAACACAAAATTTTGTACATGCAAATATAATATGAACAGAAATCATACTGTTAACGTAGGTCCTCAGTCGGTCCACAATTGGTCATAGCTCCCATACAAGGTCCACTTCCGAAAATCACCTAAACGGACATATTTCAATGATGAATAAAGCTATTGTGATAAAATTCGAGTTAAATATGTTTTGTGTACATACAAATCATTCTTCCAAATTTGTTACGGATCGGTCCATTATTGGTCATAGCTACCATATAAGGCCCACTTCCGAAAATCACTTAAAAGCACATATTTCATTGTCAAATAAAGCTATCGTGATAAAATTCGACACAAATATGTTTTGTCTTTATATGAGTCAAAATTTTTTCCGGATAGGCTCATAATTGGTCATATCTCCCATATGAGGTCCACTTCCAAAAATCACTTAAACGAATATATTTCATTAAATTCTAACCCCCTTATTCACAAACAACATTTTTATTTTATAAAAGGTTTATAAAACAAAATTTCCATACAAAATCTAATTTATAAACCGTTTATAAAATAAAAATTTTGTTTGTGAATAAGGGGGTAAAGCTATAAGGATAAAATTCGACTTGAATGTGTTTTGTGTACATATAAATCATTCTACCACTTTTTCCCCGGATCGGTTCATTATTGGTCATAGCTCCCATATAAGTCCCACTTCCGAAAATTACTTAAACGCACATATTTAATTGTCAAATAAAGTTATCTTGATAAAATTCGACACAAATATGTTTTGTCTTTATATGAATCACTCTACGAAATTTTTTCCGGATAGGCTCCCACTTACGAAAATCACTTAAACGCACATATTATAATAAAGCTATCTGGATAAAGTACGACTTGAATATGCTTTGTGAGCATATAAATCAATCTACCAAATTTTTTCCGGATTGTTCCATATATGGTAATATTTCCTTCAAAAAAATCACTTAAACGCACATATTTCATTATCAAATAAAGATATCTTGATAAATTTCTACACAAATATGTTTTGTGTAAGGTCATAGCTTCTATACATATAAAGTCCACTTCCGAAAATCACCTAAACGCACATATTTCATTAATTAATAAAACTATTGTAGTAAAATTCGACTTGAATTTTTTTTTTTGGCATATAAATCATTATACGAAATTTTTTCATTATCGGTTGATAATTGGTCACAACTCCCATATAAGGACCATTTCCTTATATGGGAGTTGTGACTCAAATGCACATTAACAATCAAAATTGTCGGGATAAAATTCGACATAAATGTGTATTTTGTATATATAAATCATTCTACGGATTTTTTCTTCCGGATCGGTCCATAGGTTGTCTTAGCTCACTTCTGAAAACCACTTAATACCACTTAATTCGTAATTAAATGATTACATCCGGATAAAATTCAAAATGAGTATGTTCTGTGTACAGATAAATCATTATATTAAAATGTTATCAAACTGGCCTATTAATATACATTTTTCTCGACCTAATTAAAATTAATTTGACATATGCATAAATGTTATTACCCTCAATAAGGAAACACAAATTTTGCCAAGTTATCTAAAAATTATATAGCTAAATGGGTTTCAATAAAAAGTAGCTCGCTGGTGGAGGGTATTTAAGATTCGGCATAGCCGAATATAGCACTCTAACTTGTTAATATTTTTATTGTTTTGACAAATTATTTAGAACATTTCCACTCTGTATTTTGAACAGCTAACATTTCTTTAATGGTGTGTACAGTAGAGTATTCCGGCATTGTGAACGTAGCGTTCGTTATTTTTATTTTTAAAATAGTTGAAATATTTTTGTAAAACAAGTTATATAACTAATTTTGACAATTGAGGTTTTAAACTTCTGATGTTACTTTTACAAAAAACCCATCACATTTTCTAAAAGAAATCATTAATAAAAGCAAATTATACACTTTGATAATATCAATACAGTTAATTTTTTACCACAGATTTCAACTACAAAAAAGGGTTTTATTTCAGCATATTTATGCAATTTTTCCAGCATTGGTTCTGGTCGAATTTCGACCGCTGGGCGAACTCTAGTTTATATTAATAGGCCAGTTCGAAAACATGTTAATAGAATGACTTATCTATACACAGAATATACTCATGTCGCATTTTATCCATATATAATCATTTAACAACAAATAAGGTGGTATTAAGTGCTTTACTGGGAGCCAATACAACTTATGGGCCGATCCGGAAAAAATTCCGTAGAATGATTTATATACACAAAATATACATCCATGTCGAATTTTATCCCGATAACTTTGATTGTAAATGTGCATTTAAGCAATAATGATTTATATGCAAACAAAAAAAATCAAGTTAATTTTACTCCAATAGATTTATTAATTAATGAAATATGTGCGTTTAAGTGATTTTCGGAAGTGGACTTTATATAGGAGCTATGACCAATTCGGGCCTATCCGGAAAAATTTTGTAGAATGATTCTTATGTACACAAAACATATTTGTGTCTAATTTTATTAAGATGACAATGAAATATGTGCGTTTAAGTGATTTTTTGAAGTGGACCTTATATAGGAGCTATTACCAAATATGGACCGATCCGGAAAAAATTTTGTAGAATGATTTATATGCTCACACAACATATTCAAGTCGTATATGAAAGCTAAGACCAATAATGGACCGATCCGGAAAAAAAGTGGTAGAATGATTTATATGTACACAAATGATATTCAAGTGGAATTTTATCTCTATAGCTTTAGAATTCAATGAAATATATGCGTTTAAGTGATTTTCGAAAGTGGGCCTTATATGGGAGCTATGACCAATTATGGGCCTATCCGGAAAAAATTTCGAAGAGTGATTTGCATTTAGGCAAAACATATTTGCCTTAAATGGGAGCTATGACCAATAATGGAACGATCCGTAAAAAAAATGATTTGTATGTACACAAAACATATTCAACTTGAATTTTATCTCAATAGCTTTATTTATCAATAAAATATGTGCGTTTAGGTAATTTTCGAAAGTGAACCTTATATGGAAGCTATGACCAATTATGGACCTACTGAGATCTACGTTGATAGCATGATTTCTGTTCATATTAAATTTGCATGTACAAAATTTTATGTTGATATCGATATATTTGAGGGAGTTATTAATGATGAACTAATTTTCGGAATATATACCTTTGTATGGGGGCTATGGGAAATTTTGAATCGATTATCTTGATTTCCAACATAATTTATCCCTGGGTAAAAAAATAATGTGGGACAAAATTCATAGAATTATATTTTGTAGTTTCTGAGAAAACGACTTAAGAATTACGAAAACACCTGTAATTTTTTCGAGATAGTCTGAAATTTTCTCTCATAACTTTTAAAGTTGTGAAGCTATTTTGCTGATTTTCAATACGAAACTGCTTAGGACAACAGTGAATATTTTTGGTGAATTTGTATTTTTTCTTTTGCTTAGTTTTAACGTGAGCATGTTTTAGACAGACAGACACACAGACAGACCGACAGACATACGGATATAGCTAAATCGACTCAGAATTTGATAAGGACCCAGAATATATATACTTTGCTGTGTATCAGATAAATATTTCTTGCTGTTACACACGGAATGACAAACATATATACCCTCTATCACCACTGATGGTGGTGAAAAATATGATTATGTTGTATTAAGAGGTTTTCAGATACTGAAAAAATTCCTTATATGGAAGCTGTAACCAATTATGAACCGATGTGGAACATTTTCAAGAAATTATGCGTATTTAAGTGATTATCGGATGTGGACCCTATATGGGAGATATGACCAATTATGGACCGATCCGAAAAAAAATTCGTAAACTAATTCATATACACAAAACATATTCATGTCGAATTTTATTAAGCTCGTTTAAGTGATTTTCGGATATGGACCTTATATGGGAGCTATGACCAATTATGGACCGACCCAGAGAAAAATTCCGTAGAGTGATTTATGTATACACAAAACATACTCATGTAGAATTTTATCCCGATATCATTATTTATCAATGAAATATGTTAATTTAAGTGATTTTCGAAAGTGGACCTTATATGGGAGCTATGACCAATTGTGGGCCGATACAGATCAAAGTCAGTAGTATGATTTCTGTTCATATTATGTCAATATGTACAAAATTTTGTGTTGATACCGATATATTTGAGGAAGTTATTAACGATAAATTAATTTACGGGAATATGTACCTTTGTATGGGAAGTATGGGAAATTTTGGATCGATTGTTACAATTTTAAACATAGTGAATCTGTAGATGGAAAAAAAATCTGTGACAAAATTTATCGAATTATCTTTGGTAGTTTCTGAGAAAACTACTCAAGAATTAGGAAAAAAAAACTTATTTTTTTCGAGGTAGTCTGAAATTTTTACTCATAACTTTTTAAGCTATGAATCGGTTTTGCTGATTTTCAATACCAAACTGCTTAGGAAAACAATGAATATTCTCAGTGAATTTGGTTGATTTCATTTGCTTAGTTTTAACCAGACAGACGGACAGACCGTCATAGCTAAATCGACTAAGAATTTCATAAGAACCCAGAATATATATACTTTGTTGGGTCTCAGATGAATATTTTTTGATGTTACACTCGGAATGACAAACTTATATATACCACTGATGGTGGTGGAGGGTATAATGATGCTTGTATTGCTTGTCTTCTGTAAATGTCAACGAATACTCTCAAAAGCAACGAATAGAATACTAAACAATTGGTATGAATCAGGGTTGGCAAATAGAATTTTCAAATTGTAAAAAAAAGCATTAACAATTGTACTTTTTTGTTTCCATTTGTACCAAATCATTTTTTTTTTTATTATATATCAATATGAAGTATTCTCAAAATTAACAGTTCCTCTGTATCTATGGGCTAGATTAGCCATTAGACTAGTAAATAAACAAGTCCATTTTGTCACCAGATTTGTCCACAGACTAATAGGGAGTATATAGACTCCCTATGGCCTACACAATAGAGTAGTCTATAAACTAGACAATAGACTACTCTATAGACTAGACAATATACTAGTCTATAGATTATAATACATAGAGATGTTTATAAACTAGATAATAGAATAGCCTATAGACTATACTCTAAATACTATATAATAGGATAGTCGGTAAATAACGCAAAGGCTACTTCATAGACTAGTCCCTAGACTAATTTATAGACAAGACCATAGAAAATTCATTAGAACACGCTAAAGTATAGGAAAAAGGTACTTTAAAAGTCTATTCAAAATAGCACTTAAAAGACCTTTAAAATTATTAAAAATCGGATAAAATAAGTCCTAAATAAATAATTGTGGAAAATTATTACTCTGCTCGTCTGGTTGTAATTTCTTTCAGGTTTCTAAACAATATGAGAGAATATAAACAAGAATTATATCTTTGGTAGTTTCTGAGAAAACTACTCAAGAATTAGGAAAAAAAACTTATTTTTTTCGAGGTAGTCTGAAATTTTTACTCATAACTTTTTAAGCTATGAATCGGTTTTGCTGATTTTCAATACCAAACTGCTTAGGAAAACAATGAATATTCTCAGTGAATTTGGTTGATTTCATTTGCTTAGTTTTAACCAGACAGACGGACAGACCGTCATAGCTAAATCGACTAAGAATTTCATAAGAACCCAGAATATATATACTTTGTTGGGTCTCAGATGAATATTTTTTGGTGTTACACTCGGAATGACAAACTTATATATACCACTGATGGTGGTGGAGGGTATAATGATGCTTGTATTGCTTGTCTTCTGTAAATGTCAACGAATACTCTCAAAAGCAACGAATAGAATACTAAACAATTGGTATGAATCAGGGTTGGCAAATAGAATTTTCAAATTGTAAAAAAAAAGCATTAACAATTGTACTTTTTTGTTTCCATTTGTACCAAATCATTTTTTTTTTTTATTATATATCAATATGAAGTATTCTCAAAATTAACAGTTCCTCTGTATCTATGGGCTAGATTAGCCATTAGACTAGTAAATAAACAAGTCCATTTTGTCACCAGATTTGTCCACAGACTAATAGGGAGTATATAGACTCCCTATGGCCTACACAATAGAGTAGTCTATAAACTAGACAATAGACTACTCTATAGACTAGACAATATACTAGTCTATAGATTATAATACATAGAGATGTTTATAAACTAGATAATAGAATAGCCTATAGACTATACTCTAAATACTATATAATAGGATAGTCGGTAAATAACGCAAAGGCTACTTCATAGACTAGTCCCTAGACTAATTTATAGACAAGACCATAGAAAATTCATTAGAACACGCTAAAGTATAGGAAAAAGGTACTTTAAAAGTCTATTCAAAATAGCACTTAAAAGACCTTTAAAATTATTAAAAATCGGATAAAATAAGTCCTAAATAAATAATTGTGGAAAATTATTACTCTGCTCGTCTGGTTGTAATTTCTTTCAGGTTTCTAAACAATATGAGAGAATATAAACAAGAATTATATTTTTCCTCTTCAGAATTTATCGAAGGACTTCCTACCTTTGAACTTTATGTCAGAAGTACTATTTTAGATTATTATTTCAGTAAGAAAATGAATTTCAAATTGTACAAAACGGGTTATTGGTGTACCATTGTACTTTTGAGGATTGAATTGTACCAAAAAAAGTACAATTGTACCAATTTTGCCAACCCTGGTATGAATGGTTTCAATGCTGATTGAATAAGTTGTAAGAAAAAATCAGCGTTTAAATATGCAGCACTAGCACCACCTCTCTTGTATATGAAATAAATATGAAAATTTATCATTTTTGTATCACTTTGCTACTAAAAATTGCAGTCATATATATTCGTATTAATATAAAAATTGCAACTCGTGTTTGCAATTTCTAGTAGCAGGCAGACATAATTGCAGGCCAACACAAATATATTTTTGTGCTTTAGCAGCGCACACTCAAATTTGTTACATACATACATGTATGTATGTATGTATGTATGTATGTATGTATGTATGTATGTATGTATGTATGTATGTATGTATGTATGTATGTATGTATGTATGTATGTATGTATGTATGTATGTATGTATGTATGTATGTATGTATGTATGTATGTATGTATGTATGTATGTATGTATGTATGTATGTATGTATGTATGTATGTATGTATGTATGTATGTATGTATGTATGTATGTATGTATGTATGTATGTATGTATGTATGTATGTATGTATGTATGTATGTATGTATGTATGTATGTATGTATGTATGTATGTATGTATGTATGTATGTATGTATGTATGTATGTATGTATGTATGTATGTATGTATGTATGTATGTATGTATGTATGTATGTATGTATGTATGTATGTATGTATGTATGTATGTATGTATGTATGTATGTATGTAAGTATGTATGTATGTATGTATGTATGTATGTACATATGTATGTCGATATTAATATCTATATTTATTATCATCGATATATTGATGATATTCGACCTATAATATCCTGTACTGATTGACATATTAATTCATTTATTCTCATAGTTTCTGTATGATATAATACAGAAAATACTACCTTGATATTTGTTTGTTTTTTTTTTTCCTTAATGCATTACAAAATAATATTAACTACATTTCTTCAAAAAAAAATTATATAATAGTCTTCCACATTTTAGCAGTGTGATTTGAATAATTTGTAAAGTAAGCTCATTAGAATTCAACGAAAAATATTTTAATTATGTGTGTTCACCCTGTTTTATACAAGGTGATTATAAATTTATTAATTTCTACAACAAAAAATATTTAAAACTATCATTTGGTTATAAAATTGTTATAAGTATAAGCATATTATCTTACAACTACATACATTGCTCAAAAATGTTTATTCATTAGAACAAAATAATAAAAAAATCTAAAGAATGCTTTTAATTTGAGTTGTGTTTTATGGGTAGCCTATTTTCAATATAAGAAGATTCTGACTCTAATAGTTTCCGAGAAAAACGATTTCTGTATTTAATTCATATGGGAGGTGCCACTATGTATATTTTACAAACTATTTTTTATGTTGCGAAAAATAATTATCCTTAATTAAAGATTGTGGTAACACTGGTATAACTGTTTATTCATAAAATAAAATATAAAAAAAAAACAATAAATAAATTTGCAGCTAGCAGTTGCAAAATTTAATTGCTGCTATGAAAAACTCAGCGCAAATAAAAATATCATCGATACTAGCCATATTAGTTTAACAGATTTCAGTGTGCGCTGCTATAGCACAAAAATATATTTTTTTCTTGTACAACAAACAAGAGATTAATACTGTTCATTCGTGCTGCTAGAGATTGCAGTGTAACGTCGCAATTTTTCTAGTTAAACATAAAAACAGAACGGCAATATTTAGTAGCAATGTTATTTAAACCTTTAGTAGCAATGTTATTTAAACCTTATTTAAACAGAACCCCCCTTTTCGGGGGGTTCTGTTCTATGGGGGCTAGGTGAAATAATGGACCGATTTTAACCATTTTCAATAGGCTTCGTCCTTGGGTCAAATAAAATGTGCGTGCCAAATTTCATCCAATTATCTTGAAAATTGCGACCTGTAGCTTGCGCACAAGGTTTACATGGACAGCCAGCCAGCCAGCCAGACGGACGGACATAGCTTAATCGACTCACAAAACGATTCTAAGTCGATTGGTATACTTTAAGGTGGGTCTAGGACGAATATTTTTATATGTTACAAACATCAGCACAAATCCAATATACCCTCCCCACTAAAGTGGTGTAGGGTATAACAACAACAATATACACAACGCAATGAAACATACGAAACGAAATACTCACAAAAAAGCAAAAGCAAAATACACAACGCAAAGAAAACAACAGACATCCATCCAAACAAGGGATGGCAAAATTGGTACGATGGTACTTTTTTTGATACTATTTGATGTTCAAAAGTACCGTTGTACTCACGAGTCTTATTTGATACTCTCAGGGCCACAATCACAATATCCGATTATCGTTTAACAGATAGATAAAGAATTTTTGTATGAAAACCTTTAATATATCGTTTCGATAAAAAAATAACAGGTTAAAGATTATTTAAAATTTCAAATTTTAAATTCCAAGAGTGTTTTAGCACATTGTTATATAAAATTCTCAAAAGTGCATCAACTAAAATTATAAACGACTAATAAAGTTGTACATATTTTTATCTTGATTGACATTATATAAATATTAATCTTATTAAAATTTCATTGTTAATATTTTATGAGAAAATTACCAGAAATTTAAATTTTGAAATAATATTTGACTTTAAAACAAATGATTTCCAAATGATAGAAACTCGAAGGATTCAATCTACTATAAAACCATATGTTTTGAAACTATGCATTTAACCAAGGATAATAATATAATAATTCATGTCATATTTAGAATCGAATGTACGAGTAAATATCCTATTTAAGGTCCCACGACGGATTTTAATTCAATAACAGATATTTAAGCGATTTATTGACAATGAACATACTAATACTTGTAGCTCAATTATTAGCATTAAGTTGAAATTCTAAATTCGTCCTTTTATAGGGCGAAATGTAGCCTGGTTTTAATTAATGCCGGATTTATTAAAATATAATAAATTATATCATGACAGCTTTAAATTTAAGATATTTACATAGTACAATATCTGCCTAATACTTGAGACGTAAAAGGTGAACATTGAGGGACGGACAAGGATTCAACATATTAACATATAATGCCCTTTCTACTTCCGTTATGGATTGTTTAAAAAAAATTAAATGTAAATGTAGTTAAGAAATTGCCATCATTTAGCAAAAAAATATTTTAGTACTTTGAGATCCAAAAAAGTACCCTCTGAAATATTTTTTGATACTGACACAAAATCTCATTTTCCATCCCTGATCCAAACATACGAAACTGAATGCACCAAGAAACAAAAACAATATACACAAGGCAATGAAACACACAGCCCATCAAACATATGAAACGAAATACTCAATGAATAAGCAGTGTTGTTGTTGTTGCTTATATCAAAGCATGAAAAAAATTGTCTTTTTTATGAAATTTTCAGAGGTTGTCTCGAATTTTTGCTCATATCTCCGGTATTTATGGACCGATTTTGCTGATTTTAAATAGCGATCTTCTCGAAAGCATGTCTAACAGAATCATTGAAGATTTGAATCTCGTCGTTATCTGGGGTCCTCTAAAAACTGATTTCAACAAACACACAGACGGACATAGCTTAATCAACTCCGCTACCTATAAGGATTCAGAATATATATACTTTATGGGGTCGGAAAATGACAAACTTATATATACCCTTCTCACAAAGGTGAAGGGTATAAAAATCGGCAAAATCGTCAAAATAATTTTTAAATTAAGAAATCGGAAAAGTAAAAAATATAATATTTATTGTTAAAGTATTTTCGATAATACAATGGAATTTATATTTCTGCAATTAGGTTAGTTGTTCAATAATTTTTTCACAACGATATTCATTAATAGCGATCCCGTTTTTTGTCAGTAGACTGCGGAAAAATCGTTCTTCCCCCGGACTGTTGTATGTGGAACAAACTTTCTTCAGAAATATTTCTTGTCAGTTTCGATTTAAATAGGTTTAAATTTCTCGAGCAATTTTCTAGATGATTTGATGAAATTTTTGCACATTTTATTTTCTTATCACCAGGACGAAGCCTATTATGGTTGAAATCAGAATATCACTTTGGGGCTCTAATATGTTAACTATTGGCTTAAGTCGGCGTTAGTCAAAAATTTCACCACTAATAGAGAGTTTGTTTGTGAGTGAAATGACGTAAAAATTTTTTGTCGGCCACGCCTACTTTAGGGTGGGCGGGCCTCTAAATTTCAAAATATTTATGGCTATATCTCGAAAAATATACATTTGTTTGGAACGATATATATATATGTAAAATTAAAGGTATTTCAAAGACCTTTCCAATGATATGTAACATGATATACAAAAAAAGACCCATTATAGGTCAATTTTGGGAAACATAATTTTTGACCCGATATTTTTGAGGTTTATCTAAAAAATCGGGAAAAAATGCCTTCAAATGTAAGTATATAAATTAGATTGTTTAAAAGCCAAGCTATTGAGCTTTTTATTGAGGTATAGTATGTTTTTGTAAGTATTATAGTGCCTGAGATATTAATAATTTAATTATGATTTTGCTTTTAAAAAAAAAAACGTATGTATACTAATCTTTATTAAGCGAAGCCGGTGTTGGACATACCATAGAGGAGAAAATCCTTGAGCCCGGCCGTAGGCCGGCTATTTAGGAAATCTTTATTAAGCGAAGCCGGTGTTGGACATACCATAGAGGAGAGAATCCTTGCGCCCGGCCGTAGGCCGTCTATTCAGGAAATCTTTATTAAGCGAAGCCGGTGTTGGACACACCATAGAGGTTATATAATCCTCTTTCGGAAGGTCCGCATGACACAAACATACAAATGTTGGCCTCTCACGAGGAACTTTTTTCTTCATCAGGGGAATTTGACAACTCTGATGATATGTAAATTAAATTATAAAATAAATGTTTTTTGAAATCAAATATCTCAAATATTTCATTTGATTAGATACAGAAATGGTTTATACCTTAAATAAAAGCTTAATTCATTGGCTATTAACATATAGAAATTTATAATAGAATTATATAGACATTTTTTCCGATTTCTTTTAGTTGAAAAAAAGTCGGGTCAAAATATATATTTTCCGGAAAAAACCCAGAGTCGGTCCATATTTTAGTATCATGTTATATATCATTGGAAAGGTATTTTTAATACCTTTAATTTTATGTATAAATTATTGTAAACAAACCAGTTTTCGAGATATACACAAAAATATATTAAACTTTGGAGCCCCGCCCATTCGAAAGTAGGCGTGGCCGACAAAAAAAATTATATCTTTTATCGCCTCAAAACGCTCTATATTGTTTTTTTTTTTTTGAGAAATGTCACTAAAACCGACTTGTTCCCTAGTATTTCTACAAAAAACAATATAACTATATTTTGTATTATCCTAAATAATACTTCCGATTTACGTGATGATCTCTTTGAAGCATGCACCAGATAAATATGAACTAAATCAGTTAAATTGATGTTAATCTAACTAAATATTATTTTCACACACATTTTCACATTTTCAAATATTATTTTCATGAGCTAATGAATGAGTTGATTTCATATGTTTTGGTATAGGGTATAATTAATGTTTTTTTCATAGAACCGACAAGCCGGTTTTCTAGAAATAGCCAATTTTTGGTTAACCGACAAACCGGTTTCTCCAAAAGTCGTTTTTTTATAAACTCTAAAGGGGGTTTTACATTACAATACTTTGTAATAATATCAGACTTTCGTTATCTTTAATACAAAATCGAAGTTGTTGTCAAACTGTATTGAAAAATGTTCAGGTATTATGAAACCTATTTTTATATTTTCAATTTCAAATGGATTATAAAGAATATTATATTATTATTATTATTAAATTAAAATCCAAATGAAAGCTATAAATAAATTGTGAATTTTGTAAAGAAATATATCTATTTAAAAAAAATTTTAAAAGTTTAATATATTTCAAACTACAAAATGTTTTAGTTTTTGAGACTAGAATACATATTCCAATAATACTTTGTATTAATACAAAATAACATAATGTAAAGTACCTTTAAGTAGTAGCAATTAAAAGAAAAATAAATTAATTGAAATCAAACACAATAAATGAATTTTTCATTAAATACTTTTCTGCTTTTGTGAATGTTTTTAGTTCTTTCATGTGGCATTGAATTATTTCGTTGCTTGATGTATAATGTCATATAAAAAGAGATTGTAATAAAGGCAATGTACATTTGTATTATTGTTGAGTAAAGGCAATTCAAAAGCAATGAATTTGCGAATGGTCATAAAACGTGAATGGTTTCATTCTGTTCTCTGAACGGAACTTTGCTGATACAAACAATGAGCGCCAAAAGTGAGTAAACACCACTGAAATAATTATTTTTTTTAAGATAGCGAGAAAAGTAAATGAGAATAGTCGAATAAATTTCCAAAAATAAAAACGATTATTTATTACTTATAAAATATTAAAACAAAAACAACAATTCATGATAAAGAAGAATTTTGTTTATACTTAAAATCAAAAATATCTTAAATTTTTCGCACCAAAAGTTAGTATACACTTTCATGATTATTAAAGATAAATAAAGAAAATTAAAAAAAAAATAACTTTTAATACTTAGTTGGACCTCCCTTAGCCTTTTTTACACATTTTAGCTTATTTGGCGTAGATTCTGCAAATTTTCTTGTATATTCGGGTGGAATTTTGACCCATTCATCTAATAATGCTTCCTTTAGTGTTTCTTTGCTTGAAATCTTTCTTTTTCGGATCTGGCGGTCCAAATGATCCCAAAGATTTTCAATGGGATTGTGGAGGGTGATCCAGCATGTTTGGTGTGTTTTTTTGCAACCACTCCTTCGCCAAACGGGAGGTATGCTTGGGATCATTGTCTTGTTGAAAGATCCAATGTCCAGGCAAATTCAATTTGGAAACACTTGGTGCAATATTTTTTTCCAAAATTTTTACGTAGCATTGAGCATTCATTGCCGTGTTAATGAAGTCAAGCTCTCCAACTCCAGATGCTGAAAAACACCCCCAAACCATTACTGAACCTCCTCCGTGCTTAACTGTACACTGGATATTTTGCTCGGCCAGCAAAATCCAATATACCCTCCCCACCAAAGTGGTGTAGGGTATAAGTATTGTTGTTGTATTTTTAAAATTTTTATTTTGTGGTGAGAATTGGTTATGAAGGAAGCTTTTAATTTTCATCATAGAAATTATTGTTGTGCTACAAGTATATTTTTTATAATGGAAAATCTAAAATTTTAGTGGGTGTTGACTCACTTATGGCGTTCAGTATATTTCTAACACTAGACAAAAATAAATTTGTATGCACACAAGTACCAATTTTGCTCGTTTTTCGTAGTTTTCACCCATTTTTTAGGCTCTTCTAGTCTAATTTTCGAAAAGTAAAATAGCCTATTGACGCTTCCACACAAATATCTTTCTATGTTTCAAATTTAAAGAAAATCGGTTCATCCGTTTAGGCGTGATTGACGCACAAACAAATAAACAACTAAACAAACTTACAAAGAAATTTATAATGTATATAAGGATAGGATATTAGGATTATATTAGATAAGTGTTTCAGTTTTTCTTGAAATTTTATGTAAAACACAAATTTAGGTATTATTTTACCCTCCACCACCATCCATCACTGGTGATAGAGGGTATATATAACTTTGTCATTCCGTGTGTAACACCAAGAAATATTCATCTGAGACCCAACAAAGTATATATATTCCCGGTCCTTACCTTATCTCTGAGCCGATTTAGCTACGTCCGTATGTCCGTCCGTCTGTCTTTGTAAAACACGTTAAAACGAAGCAATAGAAATTCACCAAAAACATTCATTATTTTCCGGTACAGTTTGGTATTGAAAATCAGTAAAATCGGTTGACGATGTAAAAAGTTATGAGTAAAAATTTCAGACTAGGGTAGAAGGGGGACCATACACCACTTTTTTTTGAGGCTGCCTCAAATTAAAACCACAATACATATTCTTAATTTTTTTCTTGGTTCGGATACTTAGATATGTTGGCTTTAGTTTTATTCCTTTCAATCTTTCTTAAGTCATCCTCATGTACATATTTTTTTAACTATTCCGCACTGACCAAAAACGGCGATACAGCCCTATCCATGGGGTAAATGCGCCAAGGGGATGGGGCAGATTTGTCATTAGTAAAATAAAAGATAAAATTACAAAAATAAAAACTTATTTTGCTGTTTTATACTTTAATTCATTAAACAAAGTATAATAAACCAGATATTTATTGTTTATTTCACAAAACTTAACAAAAAAAATTAAAACAAATTATTACTGATTTTTTTTTTTATATTATATCCAAATTTTGTTCTACATCACAAGCATTACATATATTTGGCGCATGTGCCCCACGGGCAGTTCTGGGGTTTAGTTTCAATTTTTTTCAAATTATATTATCGAAAATATTATTATGTCTTATTGTTCACTATTATTGACGTTCTAATACTGACCAATATATTTTTTCTATCACAAAAACTAAAAAAGTTAGCACAAAAAGTTCACACAGTGAAATATTAGAAAAACAATTAATCATGTCTGCCTCCCATCATATGTAAAGTTAATGTTTCAAATTTTCAGGGATGATAAATAATCGATAAACGAAAACAAAATTTGATAATGCGGTAAAATCGATTACTCAATTTTCAAGTTATTCGCTATTGGCAGATATGCCCCTATGGCGTATGATCCCCCTTCTACCCTACCTCGAAAAAAATAAAGTTTTTTCCCAATTCTTAAGTAGTTTTCTCAGAAACTACCAAATGAATTTTGTCACACATTATTTTTTTGTACCAGGGATCAAGTATGTTCGAACTCATAACCAGGGTTTCAAAAAACTACTAATTGCAGTCGCAAATTACTAAATATTTGACTAAATTTAGTACCATGCTTAAAAAATAGTAACTCGTTAAAATTTCCCCTTACAAGCTAACTGAAGTCAGTCAACTGTGTCAACACATTGCTGCAATAGCTTGTGGTTTTGTTTTTCTTCAGCAGCCACACACACAAGCAGCGGCCATGTTAAGTTTTTCAACTCAGCCGAACTGAACAGTAAAAACAGTTTTGCGTGTGCTGCTTACGTATTGCTTAGTTCTTGGTTTCGTTTTCTTACTAAGGGACGTAAAAAAAACTGATAGTTTGACTGGTTAGTACAAATCAAGCCGACTGAACAATAAAACTTGATGGGTTGTTTGTTCATTAAGACTTTGTTATTGTATGTAATTTGTTTTAGTATATTGTATGTTTTTGTGTTTAAATTTGACAAAATTAAACAAAGTAATTGATAATTATTGCTAATAGAAATTATTAATTAATTTAAAATTTATAAAATTATAAATTACTATACTTATAAATTTAGATATTTTCTTTAAATAAAAATTGATTTAAATTTAAGCATTTTGATGATTTTTTAGTGAGATTTTGTTATTGTATGTATGTATATTAGGGTGGGTCGAAAATAGGCTTTTCGCTCGGATCAACATATAATAGCGAAATTATGTTGTATTTTAACGTCAAATGGAAGACTGTAAAATATTATTCAATTATTTTGACGGTAAGAGCCCGCGCATCGCCGCCAAAGTTTGTAAATGCGTTTATATGGGAAAAATTGCACTTTTTGGAGTTTTTTCACAAAATGATGCTTTAAGTATTAATTATTGCACCATTTTATAGCAAAATCGTAATGTCTACAAAGTTGTTTTTCCAAAAAGATGGAAAAACTCAAAATTGGTTAAAAAAGTTTTGAGTTATTAAAATTTCCCCCGAGAATTTTGTGATTCTGAAGACATATAAAAGTAAATATAAGAAAATTTTTGTTAGTTTTGAAAAAATTTACAAAAAAATATTATGTTTATCTTTATGAGGTTCATAAATGTGCTAGTACGAATTTTTGTTCAAATTGGATAACGCTTACTCGGTTTAGTCTGTGGTCAAAAAAGGGCCATTATTTTAACAGCATCTCCAAAACTCCATTTTCAAACTTTGTTAAATGGATTATTAAAAATTAAAGTTTTCTATGCTGGATATTATAAATGATATATATAAGAATTAAACACAGAAAGAATGAGCTAATACCTCTCATAGTTTTATTTTTGGAAAACAATTTTGTAGACATTACGATTTTGCTATAAAATGGTGCAATAATTAATACTTAAAGCATCATTTTGTGAAAAAACTCCAAAAAGTGCAATTTTTCCCATATAAACGCATTTACAAACTTTGGCGGCGATGCGCGGGCTCTTACCCTCAAAATAATTGAATAATATTTTACAGTCTTCCATTTGACGTTAAAGTACAACATAATTTCACTATTAGATGTTGATCCGAGCGAAAAGCCTATTTTCGACCCAGCCTAATATACATACATACTAGGGTTGTCAATTATTCGTGTTTAAAATTATTCGAATAAAAATGTACTATATTTTTTTTATTCGAGTAGTCGATTAAATTTTCAAAATTATTCGATTATTCGAACGAATAACGAATAAAAGTTTTTATTCGAATAATTTAATAAAATATAAATAAAATTTGCAAAACACCTTCAAAATCTTAAAATAAAACGGTTTTCGTACATACACTTATAAATCAGTAACTTAGCTGAATCTCAACCTATTCAACGGATTTAAAAGTGGAAGCTGAGGCCTTTATAATGATATATACGATGTTTAGCTACCTGTTTTGCAGACATTTTTACAAACTGTTTTATATAAGAAAATCGTACTATTTATTAATGTATTAGAAACAGGCCGCTATCGGGCCCGTTGTGCGTTGCTTTTCATGGATGAAAAAGGTTTTTTGGTAAAAAAACAACATAGTGTCGACTGAATGTATTATCTTTCAATGTTCTGAAACTCAGTTTCCTGGCCGTAATTCCTAAGAATTTCCAAATCAGTGTTCGAGAGAAAAGTTTCGCTTGATTAAGACATTCTATCTGGGCTCAGTGTTTCAAAGTTTCTGACTTATTCTGTGTCTAGCATGCGATCAGGCGATGATGGTTTATAGCTTTCCAATGTGTCCAGTATACATTGATGACGTGTCCTATAACTGATTTTGGACATTTCACCTAAAGTTATGAACTCCCTGTTGTAGTTATATATTACACTTTTTGTCCAAAGAAGTCAACCCGATTATTGAACCATAAGCTAGAATTAGTATAATTACACTTAAATAAAGTAGGACTAAGACCCCATTTTATGCCTATAGTTCTCCTACATATCGCCCAGGAAACAGGGTTCAGTATATTTAGAAATTGTTGTCTTTCTTGTAAAAAGACAGATACTGAAAGAACCATATTAATTAATGTTTATCTGTTTCACTTATTGCAAACATTAAAAAAATTGAAGAATATCACTGCAAAAAGTAGTAAAAGTTTTGTTTCAATTATAACATAATTTTATATTTAGATTTGTTTTACAAAATATTAACATAATTTCAATGCTATGTATAATAAAATATTCGTAAAAAGTAACATTCAAATATTATTCGAATATTCGATTAATCGACAAAAATTGTTCGAATTATTCTTTATTCTAAATTGGAAATTTTTTATTCGTTCGAAGAAAAACAAATTTTTTTCCTCGATTAATCGAATAATTTTTATTCGAATGACAACCCTAATACATACTTACAATAACAAAATCTCACTAAAAAATCATCAAAATGCTTAAATTTAAATCAATTTTTATTTAAAGAAAATATCTAAATTTATAAGTATAGTAATTTATAATTTTATAAATTTTAAATTAATTAACAATTTCTATTAGCAATAATTATCAATTACTTTATTTTTTACGTCCCTTAGTAAGAAAACGAAACCAAGAACTAAGCAATACGTAAGCAGCACACGCAAATCTGTTTTTACTGTTCAGTCGTTGTGTTCAGTTCGGCTGAGTTGAAAAACTTAACATGGCCGCTGCTTGTGTGTGTGGCTGCTGAAGAAAAACAAAACCATTTGCAAGTTATTGCAGCAGTGCGTTGACACAGTTGACTGACTTCAGTTAGCTTGTGAGGGAAAAATAAATACTTGAACTTTCTTCAGTTCAGTCGACATTTAAAAAAATAAAATTAAAAACTAAATTTTAAACCCTGCTCATAACAATTGATCCAATATTTCCCAAAGCCCCCATACACAAAATTTTGTACATACAAATATAATATGAATAGAAATCATACTACCAACGTAGATCTCAGTCGGTTCACAATTGGTCATAGCTCCCATATAAGGTCCACTTCCAAAAAACACCAAAACGCACATATTTCATTGATAAATAAAGCTTTTGTGAAAAAATTCGAGCTGAATATGTTTTGTGTACATCAGGGATCGGCAGACATATACTACCGCATTTTGCACTTGTATACGTGTAAGCGAAAAAAAACAAGAAATTAGAAATAGTTGTACTCTCATCTTCATAACAAGGCAGGCTTGGAAAACTGAAATTTAGAAATAATAGTAATCTAAAACAAAACTAATATTTTTTTAGTATGAGGATAGCACATATTGTTTTTGGGCTTATTTGCACATATTTATTTTAAATATTGAAATAGAAATATGAGCTTTTTAACTAAGTTTTTAATAAAATATATACATATAAAATGTAAAGATTTAACTTAATTACATGTATATATTGGTAAATTATTGTAATTTGCTACTTAAGTTGTAAGAAAAAACATTTAAAAAAGTTTATAATTCCAAAAACCATATAATATGTAGTGTAGATGCTAAAATATTACAACAATAATTAGAATTATCCATCCCTGCATTAATATATTTTCGTTCATTTTCATTGCAAAAGCAAGAAACGAGCGACAATACAACCTCCTTTAATGACAGCTGATATGAGACTGAATTGTGTTTTCTATGCGTGTGAGTAGTCTGTGTAAATTTAGTAACGGTCAAAATACACAGTGTATAGGAGTTGCTGATCGTGGGTGTACATACAAATCATTCTACCAAATTTCTTTTCGGATCGCTCCATTATTAGTCGTAGCTCCCATATAAGGCCCACTTCCGAAAATCACTTAAACGCACATATTTCATTGTCAAATAAAGGTATCTTGATAAAATTCGACACAAATATGTTTCGTCTATTTATGAATCCCTCTACGAAATTTTTTTGGATAGGACCATAATTGGTCATAGCTCCCCTATAAGGTGCACTTCCGAAAATCACTTAAACGCATATGTTTCATTGATAAATGAAGCTATCGGTATAAAATTCAACTTAAATATGTTTTGTGTACATACAAATCTTTCTACCAATTTTTCCCCGGATCGGTCCATTATTGGTCATAGCTTCCATATAAGGACCTCTTCCGAAAATCATTTAAACACACATATTTCATTGCCAAATAAAGCTATCATGATAAAATTCGACAGAAATATGTTTTGTGTACATACATATGAATCACTCTACGAAATTTTTCTGGAGAGGACCGAAGTTGGTCATAGTTCCTATATAAAGTCCACTTCCGAAAATCACTTAAATGCACATATTTTTTTAATTAATAAATCTATTGGAGTAATATTCGACTTGAATTTCTTTTTTTGCATTTATATCTTTATACGAGTTTTTATACCCACCATCAAAAAAGATGGGGGGTATATTGATTTTGTCATTCCGTTTGTAACACATCGAAATATTGGTCATAGACCCACAAAAGTATATATATTCTGGGTCCTCATTAAATTCTAAGACGATCTAGCCACGTCTGTCTGTTGAAAGCACGATAGAGTCCGAATGAAAAGAGCTAGAGGGTTGAAATTTCACATAAATATTTCTTATAGGTAAGGTTTGTTTGGTATTGAAAATGGGCAATATCGGTCCACGTTTTCGGATAGCCCCCATACAAGTGGCCCCTCCAAAAGCAGCTTTAACAGCCATAACTTGTTTAAAAATACGAATATAGCGATGAAATTCGACATAAGTAAGTTTCTTATGATCCAAAATTACTATGCAAAATTTTATGAGGATCGGTCCATAATTGACCCTATCCCCCATATAAGGTCCCCTTCAGAAAATGATTTTATCACTCATTACTGGCTTAAAATACTAGTATATAGATGAAATTCGACATAAGTAAGTTTCATATTGTCAAAATCTATATAAAAAATTTTATGAGGATCGGTCCATGATTGACCCTAGCCCCCATATAAGGTCCCCTTCAGAAAATGACTGCAACGCTCATTAATGGTTTAAAAATACGAGAGTAGCGAGGAAATTCAACACAAATAAATTTAATACGAACCAAATTCTGTCTACCAAATTTTATGAGGATCGACCCATAATTGACCCTACCCCCTATATAAGGTCCCCTTCAGAAAATTACTTTAACGCTTATAACTGGCTTAAATATACGAGTATATAGATGAAATTCGACATAAGTAAGTTTCATTCGAGTCAAACGAGGTTTGATGGTGGGTATATAAGATTCGGCATAGCCGAATATAACACTCTTACTTGTTTAATAAGAAGTAGCTTGCTGGTGGAGGGTACTGTATGTATGTATGTATATATGTATGTATGTATGTATGTATGTATGTATGTATGTATGTATGTATGTATGTATGTATGTATGTATGTATGTATGTATGTATGTATGTATGTATGTATGTATGTATGTATGTATGTATGTATGTATGTATGTATGTATGTATGTATGTATGTATGTATGTATGTATGTATGTATGTATGTATGTATGTATGTATGTATGTATGTATGTATGTATGTATGTATGTATGTATGTATGTATGTATGTATGTATGTATGTATGTATGTATGTATGTATGTATGTATGTATGTATGTATGTATGTATGTATGTATGTATGTATGTATGTATGTATGTAGGATGTATGTATGTATGTATGTAGCATTAAAAATCTGGTATTCTTCATACTTATGAATAGTAATCATAAATAATAGGAATTTGTACATTGGAAAACATTATAAGAAATTTTTCATAAAAGTTAGGAATTTTTCATAATTATTATGAATTATTTCATATGTACAGCCATACAAACTTTTCCCGGTATTTTCTTAAAATTAATAATAAATATTATGATTTTTTTTGTGTGAACTAATGTCTATCATATAAAAATACTATATTATTTTCTGTGTGCACCAAGAAAACAATTGCTGAATACCTTTTGGCAACACTGAATTGCTGAATTCCATACAAAATTAAACAGTTACGTTTTCTCAATGTGGGCATTTTTTTGATCGCGCGTTCGCAATGAAAATCGTATTTATACCCTCCGCCACCGTCTGTGGTGATAGAGGGTATATATAAGTTTTTCATTCCGTGTGTAACACCAAGAAATATTCATCTGAGACCCAACAAAGTATATATATTCTGGATCCTTATGAAATTCTGAATTCGATTTAGCTGTTTCCTTCTGTCTGTTCGTCTGTCTGCCTCAAACACTCTCACGTTAAAACTAACCAAAGTAAATCAGCCAAATTCACTGAAAATATTCACTATTGTTTGGTATTGAAAATCAGCCAAATCGGTCCAAACGTAAAAAGTTATGAGTAAAAATTTTAGACTACCTCCTAATTCTTGAGTAGTTTTCTCAGGAACTACTAAAGATAATGGAATGAATTTTGTCACACGTTACTTTCTTTACCCAGGGATCAAAAATGATCAAACTCAAAACAATCGATTCAAAATTTCTCATAGCCCCCATACAAAGGTACATATTCTCGGAAATAGATTTATCGTTAATAACTTAGATATAAAGCACCCTGCGAAATTTTTTCCAAATAGGCCCGTAATTGGTCACAGCTTCCATGTAAGTTCAACTTCAGAAAATTACTTAAATGCACATAACTAATTTAGAAATAAAGATATGGAAATAAAATTCAACATAAATATGTATTGTGTATACATATATCACTCTGCAAAATATATTTTGTATCGGTCCATAACTGAATGAATATATCGGTATAAAATTAGTCATAAATGTGTTTAAAGTAGATATGAAACACCCTGCGAAATGTTTTCCGGATCGGTCCATATTTAGTCACAGTTCCCAAATAAGGACCACTTCCGAAAATCGCTTAAATGTAAATATCCCATTAAGAAATAAAGATATTTTAAAACAAGTAAAAAAGTATAGTCGGGCGTGGCCGACCATATGATACCCTACACCAGTTATGATTATTAAATGTGATTTATTTTTTATAATAAAGCATTTACCTTCAATATTCCCTTGTTCCGATACATTTAAGCAATTTATGGATGAAAAACTAATTTTCTGAAAGAGGCTTTATATGGAGGCTAGGGGCAAATATGGACCAAGCCCGATAAAATTTTTTGAATATATTTATATTTACATAATATTTTATTGTGCTGATATTTGTGTTTATAAGTTAATTTGGGACATTCAAGTAATTTTCTGAAGGGGACTTTGTATGGGAGCTAGGGTCAAATGGGGCCCTATCTTTATGAAATTTGGCAGGGTCATCAAAACTTTTATAAAACTTAGTTGTACCGTATTTTATTTTATATTTAACATAATTATGAGCTCAGAAGCCCTTTTCGGGGGGTTCTGTTCTATGGGGGCTAGGTGAAATAATGGACAGTGCCAAATTTCATCCAATTATCTTGAAAATTGCGACCTTAATCGACTCAGAAGACGATTCTAAGCCGATTGGTATACTTTAAGGTGGGTCTAGGACGAATATTTTTGTATGTTACAAACAGTGATGCCAGGAGATTTTTTCCAGAAATCCCTACGCTTATGAGAAAAAATCCCTTTTTTTCCCTACACTCACTTTTTATTTTCCCTACATTTTTCCCTACACTACTTTTTTCCATTTTTTCAAAGTTTATCTTAAAAAAATACAAAAATAACATAAAAAACTAAAATATTAGCTCCGTTTTATAATATACATATGTATGTATATATGTATTTTTTTAATTTTTAGGAATGAAATTTCTAGAATTTAAATTTTAATTTTTTTTCTTTCAATTTTACATCATACAAATATTCCAACCCTGACTCTTCAGTTAAGATTAAAAAAAACAAGACAATTGAAAGATTTATGGCAGTATTACGATTCGATGTTAAAAATTTATTTTATGTACCTCCAACAAAAAAAATATAAAATAATTATTTTGAATAAGGTTTACTTTTGCGTGTACTTTTTGCGGTTTACTTTTATAAATTTTTAGAACATTAAATTCATTTTTTCAATCCTGAGTTACTGCATTAAGCCCTCGACTACTCTATCTATAAGGAGTCAGAATATATCGCCCTACAGGATTGGCATAATCTAAAAAGTCGTTTCAAGAAAAATGGATATGAATATTTAATGACATTTAACAATTTTTTTAATAACTTTTAAACAAATCAAGGGATTTTAAAAATCCAGATTCAGATAGTTGAGGTTAATATGTTTCTCATCTAAATTGAAATTAAATTTTTAGTTGTCTAATATTCACGAAAACGTGGGTTTTAGTTTTAACGTTTACAAAAAATCGATTTCACATCAAAAATAATAGACATATTTGAAATTTGATAAATCTATATGAAAGATTTTAGTATGTCGCATGTTTTGTAGACCTCAGTTCAAGAAACCCGAATTTTGGATTATGCCAGTCTTGTAGCGATATTGTATTGTAGAAATTACAAGCGGAATTTTTACTAACGATACACTTAAAACTGATTTCATTTTTAATTTTAATGTTTAATACATGAAAGAGTATATTTTTAGTTGTTAAAAACTATGAAATTGAAAAATCCCTACGATTTTACAATAGTAAGAAATCTTTCCCTTTTTCCCTACACGTGAAATTTTTGAAAAAATTCCCTACAAAAAGGGAAAAATCCCTACACTTGGCATCACTGGTTACAAACATCAGCACAAATCCAATATACCCTCCCCACTAAAGTGGTGTAGGGTATAAATAGACTATATAAATAAGTTTTCTATGTGAACATTGTTTGCAACTGAACATGAACATTGTTTGCAACTAATGTTCACATAGAAATTCTCTTTCCTGTTTGTGTAAAAAATTGTTGTTAACCCAAGATCAAATAAAATGTGCACATTGAGAAAGTGTAACTGTTTAATTTTTTATGCAACATCAGTGTTGATAAAAGTTATTCAGCAGCAATGTTTTGTACAAACAGAAAATAACATGGCATTTTTATATGAAAAATATTAGTTAACGAAGGACAAAATAATGAAGAATAATGAAGTGGATGGAACGGAGAATTAACAAACTGAGCGTTGCCGATTCGATTCCTGGTCGATTTATCTTTTTTTGTCATAAATAATTAAATTTTTTTTAAATCAAATTGAGTGTTGAAGTTCGATTCAACAATAAAAATTTAAAAGCAAATTTTTTTTATTTTTTTTTTCATAGGATCAACAACGTTGAAAATCTATTGTACCTCCCTATAAAATTATATACGTTTTATAACTATAACTATTGCTATACATTTTTCTCACACATAGAAAATATTTTAAATACAGAAAATAGGTTAACATTTGTTAAATTTAGTACGCTCTGTAATAGTTTGTTAAGTGGTAGTTTTGTTTTTAATTGCATATTGTAACGCGTAATGAAAGTAAGTCTAAAATATTAAGGTAAATTTGAATCAATCCATAAAATTTGATAATTTATGAAACCAGTTTAAGGTGGAGGGTATTTAAGATTCGGCAAAGCCGAATATAGCACTCTTTTTTAACCCCCTTTTAGACCTATTTTGTGGTTGGTATGTAAAATTATGGTCTGTTTTTCCACATAGTTGATCCTTCTATATAAAGCCATATATCTTTCAAAATTCATTAGTTTATTAATTAATTAAAAAATACAAAAATTCAGTTGAAGAAGCAAGATTTTTTTAGAGGTTGTCTGAAATTTTTACTCATATCGCTGAACCTATTGGACCGATCTTGCTAATTTTCAATACCAAACTGTACCGGATAACAGTGAATGTTTAGTGTAAATTTCGTGAATTTCCATTTGTTTTATGGACAGATGGACATAGCTAAATCGACTCAGAATTTCATAAGGATCAAGAATATATAAACTTTGTTGGGTCTCAGATGAATATTTCTTGGTGTTACACACGGAATGACCACTGATGGTGGTGAAGGGTATAAAAAAAGTTAAAATATATTATATTCTAAATATACCACTTCTTATATTCAAGAAAAATTATCTTTCCAAAAAGGTATAACAATTAATTTGAATGGCACAATTTTTGAAGATATTAAAAAAGTCCTATTGTTTACCCAATTTACACTTTTCAATTTATTTCCGGAACGGATTCCAGTTATCTGATTGGGCTAAAATTTAGACACTAATGAACAAAGTAAGACCAACACCAATCTGTTGACATTGAAATAATGATTGAGGCTCTGTTATATTTTCTTCCTTCTTCGAGATATCTTCAGCTAAAGGTTGAACCAACCGTAAATTTACAAATACTATTTAATTTTACTACAAGATATGTCGAAGAAAAAAGAACAGTTGTAAAACCTTTTAAAGTCGGCAAATTGAAGTTTCAGATGACATATTTTGTAAAGAAAGGTATCTGCGAGCTGTTTTAGCTTTTCAAATATGGCCAATGACAGTGCTTTTTTTAAATTTCATGACACGATATCGCGAAAACCAAATGTTATGGATTCGGATTTAGCGCAGCTCAATCCATTAGAAAGGTATACTTTGGTCTCTGGGTTTCCGTTTTTTTTTTTTTTTAATTTTGTTGGCCTGTATAGTTTGGATCCTTGCCTCTTAGAAGTATTACGAAATCATCTGCTTAACAGACTGGTATAAATATTTATAAATATGTGTGTATTAGTTGTCAAAAACAAAGCTATTCACAAATTTTCAGAATTTGTTTTCTAATTGTTTGTTTAGCATAATATTGTTTGTTGTAGATAATCACCCATCCTCTAATTCACCAGTTATTACAAGCTTATTAAAGAAAAGCTTAACAGCAAAGGGAGAAAAATAAACAACAAAAGGATATTTAAATTATGTTTTGGGTATTCCCATAGGATTTGAACAGAATAAAATAAAACAGATTTCATTATTATACCCTACACCACTTTAGTGGAGCGGGTATATTGGGTTTGTGCTGATGGTTGTAACGCACAATAATATTTGTCCTATACCCACCTTAAAGTATACCAATCGGCTTAGAATCATTTTCTGAGTCGATTTAGTTATGTCCGTCCGTCCATGTAAACCTTGTAATCTAACTACAGTACCTCGTTTCTGTTATTTTCTCGAATCGAGAAAAAACTTAAAATATAAAAGTCTTCCAGTTTTTAACAGTGTCACTCTGATTATTTTAAAACTGTATGCATAAAAATTTAATAAGAAATTTTTAAATTTCTTGTATTCACCCTGTTTTACACAAGATGATCATGAATTTTTCGACAGATTTTCTCGATGCGAGAATTACAGAAACGGGGTACAGGTCGCAATTTTAAAGATAATTCAATGAAATTCTATTGTCCCATGGTGAATAGGGCTTGTAATTACACTACAGGTCGCAATTTTGAAGATAATTCAAAGAAATTTGGCACATGATCTTCTATGGTACCGGAGACGAAGCCTATTGAAAATGGTTAACATCGGTCCGTGATTTCACCTAGCCCCTATACAACTGAACCCGACGAATAGGGCTTTCAAGTTCATAATTATGTTTAATATAATCGTATCTCAAAAAAAAGCTGCAAAACCAGCTTGATGACTCTCATCAATTTTATTATTATAGGGTCTCATTTGACCATAGCCTCTATACAAAGCCCCCTTCAAAACTTGACTTAAATGTCCACAATTTTATTCAACAATAAATGGCTTAAGTATATCTGAGACAAGGTACAATTCAACTTAAATGCTTTATTATGAAAACTAAATCACATTTTATTTTTGTAACAGGTGTAGGGTATTACATGGTCGGCTTCGCCCGACTATAATTTCTTACTTGTTTTTAACTTAGTTTTCAGGTCAGATGACTACGTCTCGTTTTTTTATTTAGCCATTGAAATTATTTTAAATTTGATGCAATGAAAAATGTTCCCGTAAATAAATGCTTATAAACTAGAACGTCTATTTAATATATGAAATTAAAAAAACGCGTCTTTATTGTTTAATCATTTTAAAAGTCCACATCAGACGACTCGTCTCCTATTTTTAAGAAGCAAAAATGTATTTTTATACCCTACAGTGGGGAGGGTATATTGGATTTGTGCTGATGTTTGTAACATACAAAAATATTCGTCCTAGACCCTTAAAGTATACCAATCGGCTTAGAATCGTTTTCTGAGTCGATTAAGCTATGTCCGTTCGTCCGTCTGGCTGGCTGGCTGTCCATGTAAACCTTGTGCGCAAGGTACAGGTCGCAATTTTCAAGATAATTGGATGAAATTTGGCACGCACGTTTTATTTGACAAGGACGAAGCCTGTTGAAAATGGTTAAAATCGGTCCATTATTTCACCTAGCCCCCATAGAACAGAACCCCCCGAAAAGGGCTTCTGAGCTCGTAATTATTTTAAATATACAGATATATCGATAAAATACGGTACAACTAAGTTTTATAGAAGTCTTGATGACCCAAGTTAACTTATAAACACAAATATCGCAATGAAATTCAGCACAATAAAATATTATGTAAATATAAATATATTCACAAAATTGTATCGGGCTTGGTCCATATTTGCCCCTAGCCCCCATATAAAGCCTCTTTCAGAAAATTAGTTTTTCATCCATAAATTGCTTAAATGTATCGGAACAAGGGAATATTGAAGATAAATGCTTTATTATGAAAAATAAATCACATTTAATATTCATAACTGGTGTAGGGTATCATATGGTCGGCCACGCCCGACTATACTTTTTTATTTGTTTAAGTAATTTTTATTAAATTAAAAGTAAAAAATTATTTGTTATCATTATGATTTTTATACCCACCATCAAAAGAGATGGGGGTATATTGATTTTGTCATTCCGTTTGTAACACATCGAAATATTAGTCATAGACCCACAAAAGTATATATATTCTGGGTCCTTATTAAATTCAAAGACGATCTAGTCATGTCTGTCCGTCTGTCCGAACGGAACGAGCTAGAGGATTGAAATTTTCCACAAATATTCTGTATAGGAAAGGTTTGTTTGGTATTGAAAATGGGCAATATCGGTCCACGTTTGTGGATAGCCCCCATACAAGTGGACCCCTGAAAACTGCTCTAACGGGCATATCTGTTTTAAAAGTACGAATATAGCGATGAAACTTAAATAAATACATAAATAAGTTTCATATGATCCAAAATCTCCCTATCAAATTTTATGAGGATCGGTCCATAATTGACCCTACCCTCAGAAAATGATTTTAACGCTCATTACTTGCTTAAAAATACGAGTATAGTGATGAAATTCGACACACATAAGTTTCAATGAAGCCAAAATCTCTCTATCAAGTTTTATGTGGATCGGTCCATAGTTGATCGATTTTTTGTAGGTTTGTCAAAAGTTGAAGTAATTTTCTGAGGGCGACCTATATGGGGGCTAGAGTTAAATGTTGTCTGTAATTTGAAGTGAGATTTAAGAATACGCAGAACATGTTTATAACGAATTGTATCTAACTAAAAAAACTAAACAAAAATTTAAATGTAAACACTTTTAGCAAATAAAAATTAAAAGTCCATGAGCTGTATTTGTGTTAGTATTATGAAGTAAAAATGTTGTTACAACTCGATTTTTCATCAAAATATGTAATATAATTTTTAATTTTCTTTTCAAATTAACTTGAATTATAGCATTTGCATTCGCATTCGCGTATACATCGCACAATAAACAAGTTAGAGTGCTATACTCGGCTATGCCGAATCTTAAATACCCTCCATCAGCAAGCTATTTTTTATTAAAACCCATTTAACTATCTAGTTTTTAGATAACTTGACAAAATTGTTGTTTCCGTGGTAAGGGTACTAACATTTATAAATATGTGGAACTAATTTTGATTAGGTCCAGAAAAATTTATATTAGGCCAGTTTATGTTTAAGTAATTTTTCGAAATGGTCCTTATATGGGAGTTGTGACCAATTATGGGCCGATCAGGAAAAAATTTAGTATAATGATTTATATGCAAAAATTCTAATAAATACAAAACATATTTGTGTTGAATTTTATCAAGATAGCTGTTTGACAATGAAATATGTGCGATTTTTTGAAGTGGGAGCGATCCGGAAAAAAATTGGTAGAATGATTTATATGCACACAAAACATATTCAAGTCATACTTTATCCCGATATCTTTATTATTCAAAGAAATATGTGCGTTTTAGTGATTTTCGGAAGTGGGCCTTATATGGGAGCTATGACCAATTATGGACCGATCCGGAAAAAAATTGGTAGAATGATTTATATGCACACAAATCATATTGAAGTCGTACTTTATCCCGATAGCTTTGCGTCGAATTTTATCAAGATAGCTTTATTTGACAATGAAATATGTGCGATTTTTTGAAGTGGACCTTATATGGGAGCTATGACCTATTATGGACCGACTGAAATCCTTTGTATGGGGCCTATGAGAAATATTGGATCAATTGTTATGAGTTTGAACATACTTGATCCCTGGCAGAAAAAAATAATGTGTTACAAAATTCATCGAAATATCTTTGGTAGTTTCTGAGAAAACTACTTAAGAATTGGGAAAAAATTTAATTTTTTTTCAAGGTTGTCTGAAATATTTACTCGTAACTTTTTACGTCGTAACCGATTTATTGATTTTCAAAACCGAACTGTACCGGATAGTAAAGAATAAGGAATGACAAAGTAATATATATCCTCTATCACCACTGATGGTGGTGGAGGGTATAAAAAGGAACTCAAAAAATAAAAGAATAGTGTGTTTTATTTTAGGGGACGAAATAGTTTAGTAAAAAAGTCATACTTTTCTCAAAAAAGAAATTATATGATTTCGAAACTTGGTAGGTTTCAAACGATTTTGGTAGATTTTTGAAAAAAAATTTGGTGGGATTTAAGTTTGGTCAGCAGTGTTGCCAACTTAGTGCTTTTAGCACTATTTGCGGTGCTTTTTGGTGTGCCAAATGCGGAAAATTTTGCTCCCCCCATATAAGGCCACCTTCAGAAAATGACATTAATACTCATTATCGGCTTAAAAATACAAGTATAGCGATGAAATTCGACACAAGTAAGTTTTATATAAGCCAAAATCTCTCTACCAAATTTTATAGAAATTGGTCTATAATTGACCCTACTCCTTCACAAAATGATTTAAAAGCTCATTACTGACTTAAAAATACGAGTATAGCGATGAAATTCGACATAAATAAGTTTTATATAAGCCAAAATCTCTCTACCAAATTTTATGGGGATCGGTCCATAATTGACCCTACCCCCTTCAGAAAATGACATTATTTCTCATTACCGGCTTAAAAATATCGCTATAATTCGACATAAATAAGTTTTATATAAGCCAAAATGTCTCTACCAAATTTTATAGGAATCGGTCCATAACTGACCCTACCCCCAAATAAGGCCCCCCTTATGAGAGCAGCGATAAAATTACCAAATTTTATGGGGATCGGTCCATAATTAATCATACTCCCTACATAAAGTCCCCTTTAGGAAGTGATATTAATACTCATTACCGACTTAAAAATATTCGACATAAATATGTTTTATATAAGTCAAAATTTCTCTAGCAAATTTTACGGCAATCGGTTCATAATTGACGCTACCTTCCCACATAAGGTCACCTTCAAAAATTGATTTTAACGCTCATTACTGACTTAAAAATACGAGTATAGCGGAGAAATTCGAAATAAACAACTTTTATAGAAACGTAATCTTCCTACCGAATTTAATTCGGATGGGTCGGTAACCTGCCCTACCCCCTATTAATGTCCCCTTCAAAATATGAGTACAGCGATGAAATTTGACAAAAAATAAGTTTCATACAAGCTAAAATGTACAATTTTTTTAGGGTCAGTCCACAATTGAACCTACCCCTCATATATAAAGCCTCCATGAGTACTTCATCGTTGTACTCGACATAACAAGTATTTTATTATAATTCTTCATTCCGAATTTTATGAGGATTGGTCTATAACTGACTATAGCCAACAAAACAAAATCTATGTTCAAAATTTTATGGGTATATACATAATTGTCCCATATAAGTTCCCCTTTAGATAATAACTTTTATGCTAATGACTGAATTACAAATACGAGAACAGCAATGAAATTCGAAACGAATAAGTCTTATACGAAATCTTTCTTTCAAATTTTACGATAAACAGTCCTTAATTGACCCTAACTCTCATATATGTTAATGGTTAAAAAATTGGACAAAAATATTTTGTTTTTAAAAATTAATATTTTGTTAATTCGAAGATCACGTACATAATTGAATTAAGCCTTATCTCCCTGATGTTTACAGAGGAGTATTCCTTTTACGGCATACGTTTTGATGGTGGGTATATAAGATTCGGCACAGCCGAATATAACACTCTTACTTGTTATAATATTTTAAATCTTATTTTGTGAATTTCAGGAGGTAATTCATTTAATTAATCATAAACATTTTCTCTATAATGTTAAGAAAACTGAGGGATCATTTTTTTATCTTTCTATTTGTACCACTTTTTATTGTTTATTAGAATACGATCAGTTTAATAGTTTACACTAAGGGTCTAAATTTTTCTTAAAAACTGTTTTAAATTTTAGTAACTTAACATAATACTTTGACGTAAATGAGATACTGGTGCTCCAAAGTTTTTTTTTTTTGCATTTGTGTTAAGTTTACATTAACTCGATACTTTTGAACAAATAACAGCAAATATTCTTCAAAAACAAAAAAAAACAATTTGTTCAAAATATTCAAAATACGTTAAAATAAGTTATATTATTCACTATCAGTGAAATTAATAATTTTTCCAGAACTCAGAAAACTTAATATGTTAAACATCAGACCCGATTCTGTTATACAGTAATTGTGAACAGTAATTTTTTACTGGTTTGAAGTGATTTTGTGTTAAGATATATAGATTTTGCAAAAAAAAAAATATTTCATAAGTTTTGTACAATTTTACAATTTGGGTGTGGGTACATCGGTAGGCCAGTTGGTGTGTGCCTGTCAGTTTGAATGTTTAATGACATTTTACTATTTTTAAAATAACTTTTAAACAAATTAAGGAATTTGAAAAATTCTTATTTATCTAATATTCGTCAAACATTAGTTTTAGTTTTTACGTTACTTAAAATCTAACTCACACAGATGAAAGACTTTAGTATGACGCATGTTTTGTAGCCTACTGTTCTAAAAAACGAATTTTGGAGTATTGTAGGAAATGAGTGAAATAATGTGCAATTTTTATTAAAATAAACTATATTTGACTAAAGAAACGTTAGTGCTTTTTTACCCATTTTCAGTTAGAAAATTACGCTTTTTTACCCCTTTTTAAATTTTTCGCGCGCGTTTTGCTTGACCAATGTTGGAAACACTGTTGGTCAGTGGCAACGCTGATAAGAAACATTTATAGGAACGTAAATCTTCCTACCGAATTTCATGCGGAAAGTGATATTCGATGTAAAGATGTTTTATATGAACCAAAATTGGTCTAAAACCATGATCGGCAACTCCTATGCACAGTGCATTTTGGTCGTTACTAAATTTACACAAACTACTCACACGCATAGAAAACACAATTCAGTCTCATATAAGCTGCCATACAAAGTACAAATCATTTTACCTAATTTCTTTTCGGATCGGTCCATTATTAGTCGTAGCTCCCATATAAGGTCTACTTCCGAAAATCACTTAAACGCATGTGTTTCATTGATAAATAAAGCTATCGGTATAAAGTTCAACCTGAATATGTTTTGTGTACATATAAATCATAATACCAATTTTTCCCCGGATCGGTCCATTATTGGTCATAGCTCCCATATAAGGACCTCTTCCGAAAATCATTTAAACTCACATATTTCATTGTCAAATAAACCTATATCTTGATAAAATTCGACACAAATATGTTTTGCGTACATACATATGAATCACTCAACGAAATTTTTCTGGAGAGGCCCGTAATTGGTCCACTATATAAAGTCCACTTCCGAAAATCACTTAAACGCACATATTTTTCTTCTAAAATAATGAAAATATTATTCTGTCTGTAATGACTATACTTTTTTTAATAGATGTTAAAATTTAGCTTGTAACGATAAAATAGTTATTATATTTTTCTGCATTTTGTTTAATACTTAAAGTCAGTTTCTGGACAAAAAAGGCTTCGGGGCATTTTATTAACTACAAAAATACGTACCATAACCGTACAAAATTTCAAGCGAATTTCTTTCTATTTGAAAAAGTACAGGCAATTGAAGAAACTCTGAAACGATTATAAAACATTCTGCACAAAATTATGAAAAATTTGGAAGATTTCAAATTACTTTAAAAATAACAAAATTAAGTTTTTTTCTGTTCTAAAAATGTGAAGAATCCTTGAATCTTGACAGAGAAAACAAAACAACTTTTAATTTGACAAACAATTTTGAGTAGTTCATTAAAGAGTAAAACCACCGTTTTTGTCTCATCATTGTTTCTCAAAAATACGTCCATTTATACAGAAGTATGTTTAAACATATTATTTTTATTCATTAGCTTTTATACATCCACACTAAAGTTTTGACTGAATTTAGACACCGCTTATTAAATCCGAAGAAATAAAGGTCAAATAACGTTAGATGTACAAAGCAGATACCCAAATAATTTTACTTAGCTTCCTCTAATTAAAATAATTTTCGGAATTTGTAAATGGAAATTGTGTGTTGGAGTTATCCAAAACTATTATTTAATTTGAAAAGCTTAGAATAAATACGGCGCTACATACAGAAAAAGTTGTGCAGAATTTTTGGTTCATAATTTTCTAAAAGTGTAAAAAGATATCGAAAGATCAATTTATCCAAATTTTATATGAACAATGCTGTCTATGCATCGTTTGAGAGGTCTACCTATATAAGATTTGCAAAAGTGCTGTCTTTCGGGACACTATAATGAGTAGTCAAATACACGCTTAAGATGAAAATCGATTTTTGATAGAAAATTAATTGAATACAGATTTTTTATTTTACCTAATCGTAAAGTTAGTTAAGGATCTACAAACATTTTAGACTTTTCATATAAAAATCAATTTTTGATTAAAAATTTAACTAAATAATAATTCTCATATACTATGAGAATTATATATCATCATCTTTAGCATTATAAATGTAACAAAAAGTGGACGGAAAAAGGTCATTGCATTTCATTAAGATCACAACAGGCCTGAAATTTGTTCTATAGGTGTATTTATTCGGATTTGGTGTATTAAACTTTCTCTTCCTCAAACACTGTATGTTGGCAAATTTCTTGAAAATCGGTTCATGTTTTTTATATGTCCGTCTGTCTGTCTGTGTAAAACACGCTCACGTTAAAACGAAGCCATAGAAATTCTCGAAATTCGCCCAAAACTTTCTTTATTATACGGTACAGTCTGGTATTAAAAATCAGTAAAATCGGTTCACGACGTAAAAGGTTATGAGTAAAAATTTCATACTATCTCGAAAAAAATAACATTTTTTCCCCAATTCTTAAGTAGTTTTCTCAGAAACTACCAAAGATATTTCGATGAATTTTGTCACACATTACTTGTTTGTGCCAGGGATCAAGTATGTTCAAACTCATAACAATTGTTCCAATATTTCCCATAGCCCCCATACAAAGATGTATATTCCCGGAAATAAGTTTATCCTTAATAACTCCCTCAAATATATCGGTATCAACACAAAATTTTGTACATACAAATATAATATGAATAGCAATCATAGCTCCCATGTAAGGTCCACTTCCAAAAATCACCTAAACACACATATTTCATTGACAAATAAAACTTTTGTGATAAAGTTCGAGCTGAATATGTTTTGTGTACATACAAATCATTCTACCAAATTTCTTTTCGGATCGGTCCATTATTAGTCATAGCTCCCATATAAGGCCCACTTCCGAAAATCACTTAAATGCACATATTTAATTATCAAATAAAAGTATCTTGATAAAATTCGACACATATATGTTTCGTCTACATATGAATCACTCTACGAAATTTTTTTCGGATAGGACCATAATTGGCCATAGCTCCCATATAGGGTCCTCTTCCGAAAATCATTTAAATGCATATGTTTCATATCGGTATAAAATTCAACTAGAATATGTTTTGTATACGTATAAATCATTCTAACAATTTTTCCCCGGATCGGTCCATTATTGGTCATAGCTCCCATATAAGGCTCTCTTCCGAAAATTATTTAAACTCACATATTTCATAGTTAAATAAAGCTATCTTGATAAAATTAGACACAAATATTTTTCTGGAGAGTCCCGCAATTGGTTTTAATAAAAAGTAGCTTGCTGGTGGAGGGTATTTAAGATTCGGCATAGCCGAATATAGCACTCTAACTTGTTAACTTCTGAGGTTAGACCTCATATTTATTATTATATATTATAGGTTTTGAAGATGTAGTGTGTCGTAGTGTCCTGACGTCAAATCATTATTTTATTTAGCCTATTGTTCTACTTTAGAATAGAACTATTAGTGTTCTAAATTTCATGTAAATCGGTTCAGTAGTTTGTCCGTGATAGCGTAACAAAAAGACTTTCTCTTTCATATAATTATAGGATAAGATATAGGTAAGGATAGTTTTATAAAAATCGGGCGTAGAAAGGGCGTGGCATCGGATCAAGTTCTTATATATAGCCTATAGTTTTTTCAAAGCTTATGAAAATGTAAGGTTAATCGGTTTAGTAGTTTTTGCATATTGTGATATATGTATATAGAAATAAAAGAAATATAACAAAGTAGGCATATATTTTTGAATTTTGCATTTATATTGACTAACTGTCATTTTATTAGTTGTTTTATGTTGTATTTATAATTAAGTTATTTAACAACGATTAAGTGTAGTGAATTTTCTAACAAAAGTTTTCATAATAAAAATATATAGTTTTTAAACATTAAAAAATTAAAAAAAATGTCGAAGGTGAGTACTTTATTAAGATATAGGATAATATTGGTGAACTTCTCTGTTAGACCAATTAAATTTTAAAAATTAAGGTGCCTTTACAAAAAAATAATATAAATATGAATTGGAATTCTACTTGGACTTACAAAAAAATTATAACAACTGATAGTTACACCACTATAACAGATTTTTTAAACAATCAGTTATCTACCGAATATAGTATATATCAGCTGCGGATATTTGCAAGCTTTCTCAAAAAATAAATTTTTATACCCTCCACCACCATCAGTGGTGATAGAGGGTATATATAAGTTTGTCATTCCGTGTGTAACACCAAGAAATATTCATCTGAGACCCAACAAAGTATATATATTCCGGGTCCTTATCAAATTCTGAGTCGATTTAGCTATGTCCGTCTGTCTGTCTGCCTAAAACACGCTCACGTTAAAACTAACCAAAAGAAATCAACCAAATTCACCAAAAATATGCATTGTTATCCTAAGAAATTTGGTATTGAAAATCATCAAAATCGGTTCACAACGTTGAAAGTTATGAGTAAAAATTTCAGACTACCTCGAATAAATTACGGGTTTTTACGTAATTCTTAAGTCGTTTTCTCAGAAACTACAAATGATAATTTGATGAATTTTGTCACACATAATTTTTTTTACCCAGGGATTAATTGTGTTGAAAATCAAAATAATTGATCCAAAATTTCACATAGCCCCCATACAAAATTAGTTTATCATTAATAACTCCCTCAAATATATCGATATCAACACAAAATTTTGTACTTTTAAATATAATATGAACAGAAATCATACTACCAACGTAGATCTTAGTCGGTCCACAATTGGTCATAGCTCCCATATAGGGTCCACTTTCGAAAATTACCTAAACGCACATATTTTATTGATAAATAAAGCTATTGAGATAAAATTCGAGTTGAATATGTTTTGTGTACATACAAATCATTCTGCCATTTTTTTCCGGATATTTCATTGTCAAATAAAGTTATCTTGATAAAATTCGACACAAATATGTTTTGTTTTTATATGAATCACTCTACGAAATTTTTTCCGCTATAGGGATAAAATTCGACTTGAATATGTTTTGTGTACATATCCATCCTACAAAATTCTTTACGAATCGGTCCATTATTGGTCATAGCTCCCATATAAAGCCCACTTCCGAAAATAACTTAAACGCTTATTCTAAAGCTATACAGATAAAATTCGACTTGAACATGTTTTGTGTACATATAAATCATTCAACCACTTTTTTTCCGGATCGGTCCATTATTGGTCTTAGCTCCCATATAAGGCCCACTTCCGAAAATCACTTAAACGCTCATATTTCATTGTCAAAAAATTATCTTGATCAAATTCGACACAAATATGTTTTGTCTTTATATGAATCACTCTACGAAATTTTTTCCTGATAGGCTCCCATATAATGTCCACTTACGAAAATCACTTAAACGCATATATTTCTTTGAATAATAAAGCTATCGGGATAAAGTACGACTTGAATATGTTTTGTGAGCATATAAATCATTCTACCAACTTTTTTCCGGATAGGCCCGTAATTGGTCATAACTCCTATATAAAGTCCACTTCCGAAAATCACCTAAACGCACATATTTCATTAATTGCTAATCTATTGGAGTAAAATTAAACTTGATTTTTTTTACATATAAATCAATATAAACTACTTAAATGCACATTGACAAACAAAATTCTACATAAATGTGTATTTTTCGTATATAAATCATTCTACGGAATTTTGTTCCGGATCGGCCCATAAGTTGTATTGACTCCCTGTAAAGCACTTAATACCACCTTATTCGTTGTTAAATGATTATATATGGATAAAATTCGACATGAGTATGTTCTGTGTATATATCATTCTATTAACATGTTTTCGAACTGGCCTGTTAATATAATTTTTTCTGGACTTATAAAAATTAGTTCGACATATGCATAGATGTTAGTATTCTCAATACGGAAACAAACATGTTGCCAAGTTATCTA
Source organism: Lucilia sericata (assembly GCF_015586225.1). NCBI lineage: Eukaryota > Metazoa > Arthropoda > Insecta > Diptera > Calliphoridae > Lucilia > Lucilia sericata. The sequence goes on from NW_023995281.1 coordinate 61,469, forward strand.
AAAATTAGATAGCTAAATGGGTTTTAATTAAAAGTAGCTTGCTGGTGGAGGTTATTTAAGATTCGGCATAGCCAAATATAGCACTCTTTCTTGTTTTTATACCCTCCACCACCATCAGTGGTGATAGAGGGTATATATATGTTTGTCATTCCGTGTGTAACACCAAGAAATATTCATCTGAGACCCAACAAAGTATATAAATTCTGGGTCCTTATGAAATTCTGAGTCGATTTAGCTATGTCCGTCAGTCTGTCTGTGTAAAACACGCTCACGTTAAGACGATGCAATGGAAATTAACGAAATTCAGCAAATATATTCATTATTATCCGGTACAGTTTGGTATTGAAAATGAGCAAAATCGAGTTTTTTGTTAATAACTTCCGTCAGAATGCTAATCTCTTCACAAAATTTTACAACCTAAAATCTTATGTCAATAGAATTCATTGTAAGAAAATTTTTTTTGGATGGGTTCATAATTGGACTAGCTCCCATACAAGGTCCCCTCCCGAAAATCACTTTAACGCGCATAACTCTTTACTAAATTAAGATATCCATATAAAATTTGGAATTAGTATTGCCCATATGCACAGAAATATTACTGTAATTTTTTTTTTTCGATCGGTATATAATTTGTCATAGCTCCAATACAAGGTCCCCTCCCGAAAATCACTTAAACGCATATAACTCATTACTAAATTAAGATATCCATATAAAATTTGGAATAAGTATTGCTCATATGCACAGAAATATTACTATGAAATTTTTTTTTCGATCGGTCCATAATTGGTCATATCTCCCATACAGGGTCCCCTCCCGAAAATCACTTAAGCGCACATAACTCATTACCAAATTAAGATATTTATATAAAGTTTGGCACAAGTATTGCTCATATATGTATGTATGTATGTATGTATGTATGTATGTATGTATGTATGTATGTATGTATGTATGTATGTATGTATGTATGTATGTATGTATGTATGTATGTATGTATGTATGTATGTATGTATGTATGTATGTATGTATGTATGTATGTATGTATGTATGTATGTAGTATGATGTATGTATGTATGTATGTATGTATGTATTGTATGTATGTATGTATGTATGTATGTATGTATGTATGTATGTATGTATGTATGTATGTATGTATGATGTATGTATGTATGTATGTATGTATGTATGTATGTATGTATGTATGTATGTATGTATGTATGTATGTATGTAGTATGTATGTATGTATGTATGTATGTATGTATGTATGTATGTATGTATGTATGTATGTATGTAGTATGTATGTATGTATGTATGTATGTATGTATGTATGTATGTATGTATGTAGTATGTATGTATGTATGTAATGTATGTATGTATGTATGTATGTATGTATGTATGTATGTATGTATGTATGTATGTATGTAGATGTATGTATGATGTATGTGTAGTATGTATGTATGTATGTATGTATGTATGTATGTATGTATGTATGTATGTATGTATGTATGTACGTATGTATGTATGATGTATGTATGTATGTATGTATGTATGTATGTATGAAATCTATTATAATGAATGTTGTGTATGAACAGTACGACACATTACATCTTCAAAACCTATAATATAAATATAATAATAAATATATATGAAACTCTTTCACTACATAACTAATAAACTTATTTACATAAAATTTGGCGTTAATAGGTCTAACCTCAGAAGTTAAAAGTTAGAGTGCTATATTCAGCTATGCCGAATCTTAAATACCCTCCACCAGCAAGCTACTTTTTAAAGAGAAAAGAGCCTTATATGGGAGCTATGACCAATAATGGACCGATCCGCAGAAAAATTGTTAGAATGATTTATACGTATACAAAACATATTCAAGTTGAATTTTATACCGATAGCATTATTTATCAATGAAACATATTCGTTTAAATGATTTTCGGAAGTAGACCCTATATGGGAGCTATGACCAATTATGGCCTTATCCGAAAAAAATTTCGTAGGGTGATTCATATATAGACGAAACATATATGTGTCGAATTTTATCAAGATACCTTTATTTGACAATTAAATATGGGAGCTATGACTAATAATGGACCGATCCGAAAAAAAATTTGGTAGAATGATTTGTATGTACACAAAACATATTCAGCTCGAATTTTATCGCAAAAGCTTTACTTGTCTATGAAATATGTGCGTTTAGGTGATTTTTGGAAGTGGACCTTACATGGGAGCTATGACCAATTGTGGACCGACTGAGATCTACGTTGGTAGTATGATTTCTATTCATATTATGTTTGTATGTACAAAATTTTGTGTTGATACCGATATATTTGAGGGAGTTATTAACGATAAACTTATATCCGGGAATATACACCTTTGCATGGGGGCTATGGGAAATATTGGATCAATTGTTATGAGTTTGAACATACTTGATCCCTGGCACAAACAAGTAATGTGTGACAAACTTCATCGAAATATCTTTGGTAGTTTCTGAGAAAACTACTTAAGAATTGGAAAAAAACGTTATTTTTTTCGAGGTAGTCTGAAATCTTTAATCATAACTTTTTACGTCGTGAACCGGTTTTACTGATTTTCAATTTTTTTGGGTGAATTTCGAGAATTTTTATTGCTTCGTTTTAACGTGAGCATGTTTTACACAGACAGACGGACGGACAAACGGACATAGCTAAATCAACTCAGAATTTCACAAGGATCAAGAATATATATACTTTGTTGGGTCTCAGATGAATATTTCTTGGTTTTACACACGGAATGACAAAGTTATATATATCACCTATCACCACTGATGGTGGTGGAGGGTATAAAAAAAACTATATGATATTGATGCACATTTTTATGTTCACTTTTTAATAACTGCTATAACACCAAATTTCTAGGCTAAATATAATGTTGTGATCTTAATGAAATGTAATGACCTTTTTCCGTCCACTTTTTGTTACATTTATAATGCTAAAGATCATGATATATAATTCCCATAGTATATGAGAATTATTATTTAGTTAAATTTTTAATCAAAAATTTATTTTTATATGAAAACTCTGAAATGTTTGTAGATCCTTTACTAACTTTACGATTAGGTAAAATAAAAATCTGTATTCAATTTAATTTATTATCAAAAATCGATTTTCATCTAAAGAGTTTTCCACTGTTTTTATTTAAAAACCTGTAATCTGCTGAATATTCTCAAAAAATAGCTTTCTAAAAACAGAATCTTTATTAGATCTTAAATGAATGTATACGATGCCACATTTGTATGCAGAATGAAAACTACTGAACAAAAACCGCTTCTAAAATAGGGAAAATAATATATTCATATTACATTTTCTCTTAAATTCGAATTTTAAATCGGCTGTGGTTCCTTCCTTTAACACCTAAATCTATCTAGAAAATCATTCATATCTCTTCTTAAAATTTCTATTTATATAACTCTTTAAAAAGTTATTTTAAATAACTCTCAATTTTAGAAAACAACAAATATTCGTTATCACTCATATTTTCTATACAAATCGAGTTTTATATCAAAAATACAAAATTTTAATTTATTGTTAATAGAGATAACAATAAAAATCTATTATCAGGTAAATATGCCATCAAAAAATTATCTTGATATAAATTCGGTTTCCATTTTCAAATGCAGCTCAAATCTAAAAAACCATGAAGATATGTATTTGAATTTGGCAAAGTCATCAAGGCTTGTATAAAACTTAGTTGTGCAGCTTTTTATCGATATACAGGTATATTTAACATAATTATAAGCTCAGAAGCCCTTTTCGGGGGGTTCTGTTGTATGGGAGCTGGGTGAAATAATGGACCAATTTTAATTCGATAGGCTTCGTCCTTGGGTCACAAAAAGAGTGTGTGCCAAATTTCATCCAATAATCTTGAAAATTGCGACCTGTACCTGCACAAAGTTTACATGGACAGCCAGCCAGACGGACATAGCTAAATCGACTGATACGAAATCTAAGCCGATTGGTATACTTTAAGGTGGGTATAGGACGAATATTTTTGTATGTTACAAACATCAGCACAAACCCAATATACCCTCCCCATTAAAGTGTTGTAGGGTATAATTAAATAATAATTTTGAATAACTCCAGCACACATTTTCCATTTACCATTTACAAATTCCGAAATTTTAATAAGTAAAATTATTTGGGTATCTGCTTTGTACATCTAACGATATTTGACATTTATTTCTTCGGATTTAATAAGTGGTGTCTAAATTCAGTCAAAATTTATTGTGGATGCATAAAAGCTAATGAATAAAAATAATTGTTAAATTCAGAATCGATGTTTTAGCGTTGTATGCGTAGTATGTCAGCAGCTGCTACAATAGTCATAATAATGTTGTTGGTATTTTCTATGCAAAAGCTCTATACAACTCTTACGACAATTTTTCATATGTTTTTCGAATGTTGTAAGAAAGTTTAGTGTTGTCAATTGTTTATTTCAGTATATAAACAAAAAATTCAATCGATTTTGTCATAAAAACCCATAAAGTGGTAACATTGAAATCACAAGCAGATAGCGTTTACCAAAACAAAAAATTAAATTTTATTAAAAACAGTTTATTTATTAGTTTAAAATGTAAATAAAAGAATTTAAAATTCAAAGAAATTACTTTGGTTTATTTCGTTTGTTTAATTAATTTAATATTAATTGATTTTTTTCTCTTTTGACATTGTTATGTACATATGTACGTTTGTTTGTTTTGATTGTTTTTTTTTTTTTCATTGAGAACATAAACTTGTGACTTGCTGCAAAGATCTGTTCACAATTGGTTTTACTACACTTTAGTAGGTACAATATACAACTTGATTGTGAATTGAGCAAATATGTTTAAACATACCTTTGTATAAATGGATGTATTTTTGAGAAACAATGATGAGACAAAAACGGTGGTTTTACTCTTTAATGAACTACTCAAAATTGTTTGTCAAATAAAAAGTTGTTTTGTTTTCTCTGTCAAGATTCAAGGATTTTTCATATTTTTTAGAACAGAAAAAAACTTAATTTTGTTATTTTTAAAGAAATTTTCCAAGTTTTTCATAATTTTGTGCAGAAAGTTTCTTAATCGTTTCAGAGTTTCTTCAATTGCCTGTACTTTTTCAAATTGAAAGAAAATCGCTTGAAATTTTGTACGGTTAATGGTACGTATTTTTGTAGTTAAATAAAATGCCCCGAAGCCTTTTGTCTCTATACACCAGGGGCACTACAATTCAAAGTACAGTGAGATCGAATTTAAACTGAACAGTTCTTTAAATCAACTGCACATGGAAAAAATAGTTCCCTACCAGTGATTGAGAATGCTGATTTCAGTATAATTTCTTAAAAATTTTTGACATCTATTAAAAAAAGTATAATCATTACAGATAGAATAATATTCTATTCATTTTAGAAGAAATCCGGGCAACGCCGGGTACGCGCAAAAAAACTTCTTTTTCAAAAATTTTAAATTTTGAATTTTGGCCAAAAAAGGGTTAAAATTTCCTATAGTGCGGCGTGTAGAGAAGCATGAAAAAAATTACCACTATTCACACACTATTAGTATTTTTTCAATGAAATTGCACTGAAAAAAATATTTGGCTATTTTCAATTTTGAAGATTAAATTGCACTACTATAAAATGGGAATATGTATTTATAAACAAAATATAATCAATGGATAATTTCTTCACATAGAAAGAACATTTCAAATTAAAATGTACAAAAAAGTATTAAATAAGAATGATCTTATTTACTTTCATTGTTATGCATCCTAGAAAATTTTTTAGGGTGTATGTTGTTTTTGTTAATTATACCCACCATCAAAAAAGATGGGGGGTATATTGAGTTTGTAACACATCGAAATATTGGCCATAGACCCATAAAAGTATATATATTCTGGGTCCTTATTAAATTCTAAGACGATCTAGCCATGCCCGTCCGTTTGTCTGTCTGTTGAAAGCAGGATAGAGTCTGAACAGTATGAGCTAGAGGGTTGAAATTTTCCATAAATATTCTCTATAGATAATAAAAATACGTGCATAGCAATGAAATTTGACATAATTAAATCCCTGATGAGTCAAAACCTCTCTACCAAATTTTATGTGGATTGGTCCATAATTGACCCAACCCCCCATATAAGGTCCCCTTCAAAAAATTACTTTAACGCTTATTACTGGCTTAAAAATACGATTATAGCATTGAAATTTAACATAAGTAAGTCCCTGACGAGCAAAGACCTTTTTACCAAATTTTATGAGGATCGGTCCATACCCCTCATATAAGGTCCTCTTCGGAAAATTACTTTAATGCTCATTACTGGCTTAAAAGTACGAGTATAGCGATGAAATTCGACACACATAAGTTCCATGCGTGCCAAAATCTATCTATCAAATTTTATGTGCATCGGTCCTTAATTGACCCTACCCCCCATATAAGGTCCCCTTCAAAAAATTACTTTAACGCTCATTTCTGGCTTAAATGAAAAATGAAATTGACAAAATTAAATCCCTGATGAGCTAAAATCTCTCTATCAAATTTTATGTGGATAGGTCCATAATTGACCCTACCCCCATGTAAGGTCCTCTTCAAAAAACGACCTTAACGCTCGTTACTTTCATAAAAGTACGTGTAAAGCCCTGATCGGCAAAGAGCTTTCTTGCACTCTTAATTTCACACGCATGTATGCTTACACATGTATAAAAAACTGTAAAAACCAGTAAGAGATCTTATTTTTTACTCTCTGCCGATGTAGGGTGTAAAGGAATGCAATTTGACATAAGTAAGTCTCTTACGAGCAAAATCCTCTCTAACAAATTTTATGCGGATCGGTCCATATTTGACCCTACCCCCATATAAGATCCCCTCCAGATAAATACTTTAATGCTCAATAATGGCTTACAAGTACGAAATTTGACATAAGTAATTTTCTTACGAGCCAAAAGCTAAGAAACTTTTATAGGAACGTAAATCTTCCTACCGGAAAGTGTGGGGAACAGATTTAAACATGTTTTATATGAACCAAAATCGGTCTAAAACATTATGAAAAATTTTATAAAAACGGTCAATAATTCACCCTACCTCTCATATAAGGTCCTATCAGTAAATTTGATGAGCAATATCACCCTGATGTTTATAGGACAGCATTCCTTTTACGGCATATGGTTTGATGGTGGGTATATTAGATTCGGCATAGCCGAATATAGCACTCTTATTTGTTATGCTCTTGTTTTTATACCCTACACCACTTTAGTGGGGAGGGTATATTGGGTTTGTGCTGATGTTTGTAACATACAAAAATATTCGTCCTATACCCACCTTAAAGTATACCAATCGACTTGGAATCGTTTTCTAAGTCGATTTAGTCAGTCCGTCCGTCCGTCTGGCTGGCTGTACATGTAAACCTTGTACGCAAGGTACAGGTCGCAATTTTCAAGATACTTGGACGAAGGCCTATTGAAAATGGTTAAAATCGGCCCATTATTTCACCTAGCCCCCATACAACAGAACCCCCCGAAATGGGCTTCTGAGCTCATAATTATCTTAAAAATGCCTGTATATTGATAAAAAGCGGCACAACTAAGTTTTATACAAGCCTTGATGACCTTGCCAAATTTCATAGAGATCGGGACATTTCTCCCTAGCTCCCATACAAAGTCCCCTTCAGAAAATTACTTCAATGCCCAAAATTAACTTATAAACACAAATATCGCGATGAAATTCAGCACAATAAAATATTATGTAAATATAAATATATTCACAAATTTGCTAGGGGCAAATTTGGCCCATTTTTGCCCCTAGCTTATATATAAAGCCTGTTTCAAAAAATTTGTTTTCATCCATAAATTGCTTAAATGTATCGGAACAATTACTTGAATGTCCTATTAACTTATAAACACAAATATCGCGATGAAATTCAGCACAATAAAATATTATGTACATATAAATATATATTTGCCCCTAGCCCCCATATAAAGCCTCTTTCAGAAAATTAGTTTTTCATCCATAAATTGCTTAAATGTATCGGAACAAGGTAATAGAAGATAAATGCTTTATTATGAAAAATAAATCACATGTAATATTCATAACTAATGTCACGCACTAATGTCACGTAATTTTTGCACCTTTCTTAATTTTAATCAATGCCCAGTGTTGAAAAATAACATTAATTCAGTGAAACCTGCACAATTTTAACAGTGTGAAATATGTATGCAGATTTTAGATTCCTTAAGAAGAGCCTCTAGGAGAGGAATCCCTTATAAAAATCATGTAATCTTTCATAGCAAGTGTAAGCAGTAACAACTGCTCTCTGCCTTACAAATCTGAATCCGAGAGTGCACTATTGTTTGCTGGGATGGCCAGTAAGCTATTAAATTCTGAGAGAATGGGTCTTTTTGGATATAGTGCCATTCTAGACCTAACGAAAATCATTGGTTTATAGTCGGGAATCCATGACTACTCTTTTTCACTTAAGGTATAAACATTTAACCTTTTTATACCCTCCACCACCATCAGTGGTGATAGAGGGTATATATAACTTTGTCATTCTGTGTGTAACACCAAGAAATATTCATCTGAGACCCAACAAAGTATATATATTTTTGATCCCTATGAAATTCTGTGTCGATTTAGCTATGTCCGTCTGTCTGCCTGTTTGTCTGTGTAAAACACACTCACGTTAAAACGAAGCAATAGAAATTCATGAAATTCACCCAAAACATTCCTTATTATCCGGTACAGTTTGGTATTAAAAATCAGTAAAATCGGAGTACGACGTAAAAAGTTATGAGTAAAAATTTCACTACCTAGTAGTGTTAAATAGTTTTCTCAGAAACTTCCAAAGATATTTCGATGAATTTTGTCACACATTATTTTTTTGTTCCAAGCAGCGTTGCCACTCACAATTTTTTTTTCTTACCAAATTTCCGACAAAAATCTACCAAAACGTTCCAAAAACTACCAAATTTTTCCTTATGGACAATTGCTTCTGTTTAGAGTTTCATTATTTTTAAAACTAATATGTAATATCAAACAATGAATTGTTCCAAAGAGTCAATGGTTTACTTTTACGTAATTAGACAAAATTTCCAAATACTTTCGTACTATATAGTTATGAAATACATAATTGCTGTTTTCAACAAAATTTGTACCAAAATCATTCCCGAGAAAATAGTAATAGTATTATATTCGGTTATGACGAATCATATATGTATATCCACAATCAGCATCTATCGTATAAATTGAGGACTTTATGGATAAATCCTTTTATTATACTACGGTTAACTAATTTGCTATTTATTGATAATAAAATTATTTTCCTGAAAAGGGGCTATATGGCTGAAATAGGATCAATTGTGGACCAATCGACATAGATTTTGGTTCTTAAAAATCTGTTTCAACAGACAGACGGGCGGACATGGCTATATCGTCTTAGAATCTAATAAGAACCTAGAAAAAATATATAATATTTTTATACCTATCAAAAAAGATTGGGGTATATTAATTTTGTGATTCCGTTGTAAAGTAGTAGACCCACCAAATTATATATTCATTCATGTATCTGGTTTCTTAGAAAAAAAAGAATTAGTGTGGCCTCCAGTAGGTTAGTGGTTTATGTTATAGCCAGACCTGACGTCGTGCGTTCGATTCCCACCTGAGGAATTGGTTAGGAAGTTCACAACGGGACCGATGCAGGCCTAGGAGTATTCCTTCGGATTTTATGTAACATCCACATTTCAAACTAACTAACTTACTAACATTCATGAATCAGAAATGTTGAAACTTAATATTTTCTTAGAACAAACAATATAAACTTAACAAGGATAAACTTAAGATTGACGTATTTATTAAAATTCTTATTACTTTGCCATAACAAGATCAGAAATGTTTATAAATTCATATGCATGAGATCAAAATTATCTCTTCCTACCAAATTTGGACCAAAAATTAAACCTACCAACCAAACTACCAAAAGTCATTTCAGAGATTTGAAACTACCAGTTTTGGTCCAATTGGACCAAAGTGGCAACGCTGGTGCCAAGTATCAAGTATGTTCAAACTCATAACAATTGATCTAATATTTCCCATAGTCCCCATACAAAGGTGTATATTCCCGGAAATTAGTTTATCGTTAATAACCCCCTCAAAAATATAGCGGTATCAACACAAAATTTTGTACATACAAATATAATATGAATAGAAATCATACTACTAACGTAGATCTCAGTCGGTCCACAAGTGGTCCACTTCCAAAAATCACCTAAACGCACATATTTCATTGACAAATACAACTTTTGTGATAAAATTCGAGCTGAATATGTTTTGTGTACATACAAATCATTTTAGCAAATTTCTTTTCGGATCGGTCCATTATAAGTCGTAGCTTCCATATAAGGCCCACTTCCGAAAATCACTTAAAAGCACATATTTAATTGTCAAATAAAGTTATCTTGATAAAATTCGACACAAATATGTTTTGTGTACATACATATGAATTACTCTACGAAATTTTTCTGGAGAGGCCCGTAATTGGCCATAGCTCCTATATAAAGTCCACTTCCGAAAATCCCTTAAACGCACATATTTTATTAATTAATAAATCTATTGGAGTTATATTCATTATACAAAATTTTTTCTTGATCAGTCCATAATTGGTCACAACTCCCATATAAGGATGATTTCCGAAAATTACTTAAACGCACATTGAAATCAAAGTCATCGGGATAAAATTTGACATAAATGTGTATTTAGTATATATAAATCGTTATACGGAATTTTACTTCTGAAAATCACTTAATACCACTTAGTTCATTATTAAATGATTATATCCAGATAAAATTCGACATGAGTATGTTTGTGTATAGATAAATCATTATATGAAACTGTTTGCAACTGGCCTATTAATATAAAATTTTATGAACCTAATCAAAATTAGTTCCAAATATGCATATATGTTACGGAAACAAAAATGTTGTCAATTTATCTTAAAATTAAATAGTTAAATGAGTTTTAATAAAAAGTAGTTTGCTGGTGGAGGGTATTTAAGATTCGGCATAGCCGAATATGGCACTCTAACTTGTTTTAATTAATTTATAATTTGATGTATATAATTTGAGTTTATAGTGAACGAACGCCCGTAATTGTATAGGTAATGTGGATTCGTTTGCTCTGCATATAATAAAATTATCTTATTAAATGAGTGACTGTACGAGGAAATAAACAGACATACATACATATGTATTTGCAATATATTGTGTCCTTTTAGCACTTCAAAATCAAACAGGCCATTTGGTCTATTAACTTTACGAATATATAATTGTTTGTTTAACGAATGAAAAAGGTGAATTCAATTAAGAGCTCTTATTTGCTTTGTTATTATTACACCGGCTTACGTTAATAGCCGTAAAATTTTAACTAATTAAAAATTTATTAATTCCATTTTGAAATGCTTATGGATTACTTTAACGTGATACTGTCATAGACAAACAAAGCAGTCAAAACAGTCAGCGAAAGAAACCCACCCACTATTGTCTGTCTGCACACACATTTGTTACAAACATACAAAGTTACTATATCTAAAAGTAAATTACCCAGTAAACATATTTATTATATGCCGAAATGTTTTTATATTTTGTTTTGTTTCGAAAACAAACATGCATACAAATAAACATTTAACGCCGATTATTAAATGGACAACTAAACATATGTTAAGAATTTTACTCGGCACATAATGGGCCATAATCATAGTCATCGAAAAAGTATACTTTAAGTATCATTTATTAAAATGCATACTTTTCAGCTACTATAGACGAGAAAAAGCTTACATTTTCCGGTTAAGTCAGTTTTATACTTAAAACAAGTTAGAGTGCTATATTCGGCTGAGCCGAATCTTAAATACCCTCCACCAGCTACTTATATATTAATACTTTTCTAATTGATAAAATATTTGTAGAAATAAGTTTTCTCATGTCTTGAATAGAAACAAGTAAGAAAGTATAGTCGGGCGTGGCCGACCATATGATACCCTACACCAGTTATGAATATTAAATGTGATTTGTTTTTCATAATATCGCATTTATCTTCAATATTCCCTTGTTCCGATACATTTAAGCAATTTATGGATGAAAAACTAATTTTCTGAAAGAGGCTTTATATGGGGGCTAGGGGCAAATATGAACCAAGCCCGATAAAATTTTTTGAATATATTTATATTTACATAATATTTTATTGTGCTGAATTTCATCGCGATATTTGTGTTTATAAGTTAATTTGGGACATTCAAGTAATTTTCTGAAGGGGACTTTGTATGGGAGCTAGGGCCATATGAGGTCCGATCTTTATGAAATTTGGCAGGGTTATCAAGACTTCTATAAAACATAGCTGTGCCGTATTTTATCGATATATCTGTATATTTAACATAATTATGAGCTCAGAAGCCCTTTTCGGGGGGTTCTGTTCTATGGGGGCTAGGTGAAATAATGGACCGATTTTAGCCAAATTTCATCCAATTATCTTGAAAATTGCGACCTGTACCTTATTTATTGAACATTACAAACGCTATTTTCTTTATATTTTTATAGCGCTTAGCGATATTTAGTAATTTGCATGTATGCATGTGTGTAAAAGGTTTAAGGATTTTCAAAATAAATATATATAATTTTGTTCTACACAAATTGATAATGCAACTAGTTAAATAGGTTAAAGCGCTTTTAGGGCCAGGACATAGTATGGGAGATATGACCAATTTCTGTTCATAAAAGCTATATTTCAGTCAAATTTTGTATCTATATCGTAATTTAGTAATAAGTAATGTGTGTTTAAGTGATTTTCTGAAGAGAACCTTGTATGGGACCGACCGCACCCATGTTATGAACCGATCGTGAAAAAATCTTGAAATATAATTTTTGTATACAAAATTGGGCCAAATTTTTTATCAACAGCTTTATTTGGTAATGAGTAATGTGCGTTTAAGAGCTTTTCGTAAAAGGACCTTGTATGGGAGCTATGACCAATTATGTATATAAAGACAAAATTTAAAAATTCTGTATCTATATTATTATTTGGTAATGAATATTGTGCATTTAAGTGATTTTCTGGAGGGGACCTAGTATGAGAGCTATGACCAAATATGGACCGATAATAAATCAATTTTATAGTTTAATTTATGTAAATAAGAGCAATATTTTTGCTAAATGTATGGATATCAATATTTTGTAATAAGTTATGCGCGTTTAAGTTATTTTCGGGAGGGAACCTTGTACGGGAGCTATGACCAAGGTTGGACCGATCATGAAAAAATTTTCAAATAACATTTCTGTGTACAAAAATAGTACTTATGCCAAATTTTTTTATGAGTATCACTATTTGATAATGAGTTATGTGTCTTTAAGTGTTTTTCTGAAAGCGACAGTAATATTTCTCTGTATATAAGCAATGCTTGAGCCAAACTTTATATGAATGTCTTAATTTTGTAATGAGTTATGTGCGTTTAAGTGATTTTCGGGAGGGGACCTTGTATGGGAGCTATGACCAATTATGGACCGATCGGAAAAAAATTCACAGTAATATTTTCGTGCATATGTGGATATCTTAATTTTGTAATGAGTTATGTGCGTTTAAGTGATTTTCGGGAGGGGACCTTGTATGGGAGCTATGACCAATTATGGACCACTCGGAGAAAAATTTCACAGTAATATTTTCGTGCATATGAGCAATACTTGTACCAAATTTTATGTGAATGTCTTAATTTTGTTATGAGTTATGTGCGTTTAAGTGATTTTCGGCAGGGGACCTTGTATGGGAGCTATGACCAATTATGGACCGCTCGGAGAAAAATTTCACAGTAATATTTCTGTGCATATGAGAATACCTTGTATGGGAGCTATGTCTAATTATGGAACGATCCAGAAAATTTTTTCTCTGAATGAATTCTATTCACATAAGATTTTAATTTTCCGGGAATATGTACTTTTGTATGGGAGGTATATGAAATTGTTGACCGATTCTAGCAATTTTCAGCAGGGGTCAAGCTCTTGTGTAGAAACTAATGTATGGTGATTATCATGGAATTATCTTGCATAGTTTTCGAGAAAATTACATCAGAATGTGTAAAAAATGCTTATATTTTTCGAGGTTGTTTCAAATTTTGATTCATAACTTTTCCCGGTGTGAACCGATTTTGCTTATTTTCAATACTAAACTGCCTAGGACAATAGCAAATATTTTGAGTGAATTTCGTTAATTTGTGCTGCTTCGTGTTAACGTGAGAATGTTTTATACAGACAGACGGACATAGCTAAATCGACTCAGAATTTAATAAGGTCCAAGAATATATATACTTTGTTAGGTCTCAGATGAATATTTCTTGGTGTTACACACGAAATGACAAAGTTATATATACCCTCTATCACCACTGATGGTGGTGGAGGGTATAACAAGCAAAAGTTGTGTTTAACAAAGTTAAAGTTACTTTAACTCTTATCAGCTGTTTGTCATTTATCAAAAGTTACAAAATCCAAACAAACCAAAAACAAAAGTTGTATGAATTATGTTAATTTTTATACCCTCCACCACCATCAGTGGTGATAGAGGGTATATATAAGTTTGTCATTCCAGTAACACCAAGAAATATTCATCTGAGACCCAACAAAGTATATATTTTCCGGGTCCTTATCATATTCTGAGTCGATTTAGCTATGTCCGTCTGTCTGTCTGCCTAAAACACGCTGACGTTAAAACTAACCAAAATAAATCAACCAAATTCACCAAAAATATTCATTTTTATCCTAAGCAATTTGGTGTTGAAAATCAGCAAAATTGGTTCACAACTTTAAAAGTTATGAGTAAAAATTTCAGACTACCTCGAAAAAATTACGGGGTTTTTCGTAATTCTTAAGTCGTTTTCTCAGAAACTACAAAAGATAATTCGATGAATTTTGTTACACATAATTTTTTTTACCCAGGGATTAATTGTGTTGAAAATCAAGATAATTGATCCAAAATTTCACATAGCCCCCATACAAAGGTATATATTCCCAGAAATTAGTTTATCATTAATAACTCCCTCAAATATATCGGTATCAACACACAATTTTGTACTTTTAAATATAATATGAACAGAAATCATACTACCAACGTAGATCTTAGTCGGTCCACAATTGGTCATAGCTCCCATATAAGGCCCATTTACGAAAAGCACTTAAAAGCACATATTTCATTGTCAAATAAAGCTATCTTGATAAAAATCGACGCAAATGTTTTGTCTAAATACGAATCACTCTACGAAACTTTTTTCCGGATTGGTTCATAATTGGTCATAGCTCCCATATAAGGTCCACTTCCGAAAATCACTTTAACGCATATATTTCATTGAATTCTAAAGCTATAGGGATAAAATTCGACTTGAATATGTTTTGTGTAAATATAAATCATGCTACAACTTTTTTCCCGGATCGGTCCATTATTGGTCATAGCTTCCATATAAGGCCCACTTCCGAAAATAACTTAAACGTACATATTTCATTGTCAAATAAAGTTATCGGGATAAAATTCGACACAAATTTGTTTTGTCTTTATATGAATCACTCTACGAAATTTTTTCCGGATAGGCTCCCGTATAAGGTCCTTACGAAAATCACTTAGACTCATATTTTTCTTTGAATAGTAAAGCTATCGGGATAAAGTACGACTTGAATATGTTTTGTGAGCATATAAATATTTCTACCAAATTCTTTCCGGATCGGTCCATACTTCTAAATAGGTCCTACATAAGGTCCACTTCAAAAAATCACTTAAACGCACATATTTCATTATAAAATAAAGACATTTTGATAAAATTCGACACAAATATGTTTTGTGTACATATATATTACCAGATAGGCCCGTAATTGGTTATACCTCCTATATAAAGTCCACTTCTGAAAATCACCTAAACGCACATATTTCATTAATCTATTGGAGTAAAATTCGACTTGATTTTTTTTATATAAATCATTATACGAAATTTTTCCTTATCGGTCCTTAATTTGTCACAACTCCGATATAAGGACAGTTTCCGAAAATTACTTAAATGCACATTGATAATCAAAGTTATCGGGATAAAATTCGACATAATATATATAAATTATTCTACGGAAATTTTTCCAGATCGGTCCATAAGTTGTCTTAACTCCCATAAAAGTTTAACTTCTGAAAATCACTTAAAATCACTTAATTCGTTATTAAATGATTATATCCGGATAAAATTCGACATGATTATGTTCTGTGTATAGATAAATCATTCTTTTAAAATGGACCTAATCAAAATTAGTTCGACATATGCATAAATGTTAGTATCCTCAATACGGAAACAAACATTTTGTCAAGTTATCTAAAAATGATATAATTAAATGGGTTTTAATAAAAAGTAGCTTGCTGGTGGAGGGTATTTAAGATTCGGCATAGCCGAATATAGCACTCTAACTTGTTTCGATTAGAAAATGTCCATTGGGTATCCGGTCCTTATATTACACTTTGTCCGTACTATACAAACATTTACACATTTACACAAAAGCCTCATTAACGATGTAAATAGAAACATTAGTACCGTGCGAGCTGAACTTGTCTACAAAAATAACTTAACACAATAAGTGCCGCGTGTACCACCGACCGTCACGCTTATATTAACATATACATGTGTGTACTTTTCAGAACACAACGTATTTGTTTAAAGGGCGCATTAACTAATTAAATTAAGAGCGGATTTTTGAGTTGACGATCAAACGCTAATAATCAGATTAGTTGATCTAAAAATCAATATGTATAATATAAATTTAATCGTCTTTGCTGTTTTTTTAGTAATAGTTTAATCTATAAAATGTAGAAGAAAACTGTAAGGATAATAAGAAAATAAATTAAAAAAATAAATATTAAAACAAAAAATCAAAAATAAATTGACGTTATAAATTTTTTATGAAAATTTTATTTATATTTTCGCAGCATCTGTTTACTCTCATTTGTAAATAACTAATTCGAAGATTAATTTTAATGTAATCGATAATCGTTCACCTGAAAATTAAATAACAACAACTAAGAGTGTTATAAACGGTCATGCCGAATCTTCTATACCCACCATCAAATTTTGTGCCGTAAAATTAAAGTAAATTTTGGAAGGTCTTCTCATTTATTTGATTTGATTAATATAGACAGTGATTTTCGGAATAGTTCCTTTAGAGATATTTTTGTTGCTATAAAACTTGTTATACCCTCCACCACCATTAGTGGTGATAGAGGGTATATATAAGTTTGTCATTCCGTGTTTAACACCAAGAAATATTCATCTGAGACCCAACAAAGTATATATATTCTTGGTCCTTATCAAATTCTGTGTCGATTTAGCTATGTCCGTCCGTATGTCTGTGTAAAACAAGCTCACGTTAAAACGATGCTAAACACATTAATGAAATTGGGCCGAAAGATTCACTATCGTCCCAGGCAGTTTGGTATTGAAAATGAGCAAAATCGGTTTACATCGGAAAGAGTTTTGAATCAAAATTTAAAAAAAAACACCGAAAAAATTAAGCTTTTTTAACACATTCTAATACATTTTTCACATAAACTATGCGATATAATTTCATAAAAATCAGTACACAATTGTTTCCATATGAAAGCTTCCTGTTCCTGTTAAAATGGGCGGAATCGGTCCACATTTTCATATACCTCCCATACGAATATACATATTCCCGGAAAATGCATTACTTCCGGTAGAATGACAATATCTTTACACACTTTTACAAGTAAAAGTTTTATGTCAATTGAATTTATATAGAGGAAACATTTTCTGAATCGGCCCATAATTGGCCGTAGCTCCCATACAAGGTAATGATATCCATACAAAATTTTGCACAAATATTGCCTTTATATACAGAAATGATAATGAAAAATGTTTTCACTATCGGTCCATATTTGGTTATATCACCCATATTTTTATACGCTCCACCACCATCAGTGGTGATAGAGGGAATATATAAGTTTGTCATTCCGTGTGTATCACCAAGAAATATTCATCTGAGACCCAACAAAGTATATATATTCTGGGTCCTTATCAAATTCTGAGTCGATTTATCTATGTCCGCCTGTCTGTCTGTCTGCCTAAAACACGCCCACGTTAAAATTAAATCAAACGGAAATCAACCAAATTCACCAAAAATATTCATTTTTATCCTAAGCAATTTGGTATTGAAAATCATCAAAATCGGTTCACAACGTTAAAAGTTATGAGTAAAAATTTCAGACTACCTAGAAAAAATTACGGGTTTTTTCGTAATTCTTAAGTCGTTTTCTCAGAAACTACAAAATATAATTCGATGAATTTTGTCACACATTATTTTTTTTACCCAGGGATTAATTGTGTTGAAAATCAAAATAATTGATCCAAAATTTCTCATAGCCCCCATACAAAGGTATATATTCCCAGAAATTAGTTTATCATTAATAACTCCCTCAAATATATCGGTATCAACACAAAATTTTGTACATACAAATCATACTACCAATGTAGATCTCAGTCGGTCCACAATTGGTCATAGCTCTCATATAAGGTCCACTTCCGAAAATCACATAAACGCACATATTTCTTTGACAAATAAAGCTATTGTGATAAAATTCGAGACAAATATGTTTTGTGTACATACAAATCATTCTACGAAATTTTTCCGGATGGGTCCATTATTGGCCATAGCTCCCATATAAGGCCCACTTCCGAAAATCATTTAAAAGCACATATTTCATTGTCAAATAAAGCTATCTTGATAAAATTCGACACAAATGTTTTGTCTAAATACGAATCACTCTACGAAACTTTTTCCGGATGGGTCCATAATTGGTCATAGCTCCCATATAAGGTCAACTTCCGAAAATCACTTTAACGCATATATTTCATTGAATTCTAAAGCCATAGGGATAAAATTCGACTTGAATATGTTTTGTGTAAATACCACTTTTTTCCCGGATCGGTCAATTATTGGTCATAGCTTCCATATAAGGCGCACTTCCGAAAATAACTTAAACGTACATATTTCATTGTCAAATAAAGTTATCGGGATAAAATTCGACACAAATATGTTTTGTCTTTATATGAATCACTCTACGAAATTTTTTCCGGATAGGCTCCCGTATAAGGTCCACTTATGAAAATCACTTAGACTCATATTTTTCTTTGAATAATAAAGCTATCGGGATAAAGTACGACATGAATATGTTTTTTGAGCGTATAAATATTTCTACCAAATTCTTTCCGGATCGGTCCATAATTCTAAATAGCTCCTACATAAGGTCCACATCAAAAAATCACTAAACGCACATATTTCATTATCAAATAATGACATTTTGATAAAATTCGACACAACTATGTTTTGTGTACATATATATTACCGGATAGGCCCGTAATTGGTTATACCTCCTATATAAAGTCCACCTCCGAAAATCACCTAAACGCACATATTTCATTAATCTATTGCAGTAAAATTCGACTTGATTTTTTTTTATATAAATCATTATACGAAATTTTTTCCTTATCGGTCCTTAATTGGTCACAACTCCCATATAAGGACCATTTCCGAAAATTACTTAAATGCAGATTGATAATCAAAGTTATCGGGATAAAATTCGACATAAATGTGTACTTTGTATATATAAATCATTCTACGGAAATTTTTCCAGATCGGTCCATAAGTTGTCTTAACTCCCATAAAAGTTTAACTTCTGAAAATCACTTAACATCACTTAATTCGTTATTAAATGATTATATCCGGATAAAATTCGACATGATTATGTTCTGTGTATAGATAAATCATTCTTTTAAAATGGACCTAATGAAAATTAGTTCGACATATGCATAAATGTTAGTATCCTCAATACGGAAACAAACGTTTTGTCAAGTTATCTAAAAATGATATAATTAAATGGGTTTTAATAAAAAGTAGCTTGCTGGTGGAGGGTATATAAGATTCGGCATAGCCGAATATAGCACTCCAACTTGTTTTTTTATTGAATAATGGTATCCGTAAACATTTTGGCACAAATATTGCTTTTATATATAAAAATTCATAGCTTCCATACAAGGTCCCCTCCCAAATATCACTTAAACCCTCATTACCAAATAATGTTATCCATACAAATTTTGGCACAAATATTACTTTTTTAAACAAAAATGTAATTTTAATATTGCTTCACGATCGGTCCATATTTGGTCATAGCTCCGGTAGAAGATCTCCTTCAGAAATGCACTTAAACGCACATAAATCATTACCAAATAATGATATCCTTACAAAATTTGGCACAAATATTAAGTTAGTTTACATAAATTTTATTTAAAAACCATTTCAAGATCGGACCATATTTTGTCATAGCTCCCATATAAGGTCCCCTCCCAGATATCACTTAAATTCACATTAATCATTACCAATCAATGATATCCAAAATTTGACACAAACATTACTTTTGTATACAAAATGTTATTTTAATTTTTTTACACGATCGGTCCATAATATGGGTCCGATCAGTCCCATACAAAGCCTCTTCCGAAAATCACTTAATGTACATCACTTATTACCAAATAGAAAATTTTGCAGAAATGTAGCTTTTATTTACAGAAATATTTTACAGAAATATTATTGTAAAAACACTTTAACCGTATATAATTAATTGTAATTTGTTTAGTAAAATTAATTTAGTATGTATAAACAAATTCTGAACAACAGTACACATATCTAAATTTCCTTAGATATTCCACACACATGCATACCTGGAACTTATTTAATATCTCTAAAGCATTATAAAATATTATAGAAAATCGTATTTGGCACAAATATTAAGTTAGTTTACATAAATTTTATTTAAAAACCATTTCAAGATCGGACCATATTTTGTCATAGCTCCCATATAAGGTCCCCTCCCAGATATCACTTAAATTCACATTAATCATTACCAATCAATGATATCCAAAATTTGACACAAACATTACTTTTGTATACAAAATGTTATTTTAATTTTTTTACACGATCGGTCCATAATATGGGTCCGATCAGTCCCATACAAAGCCTCTTCCGAAAATCACTTAATGTACATCACTTATTACCAAATAGAAAATTTTGCAGAAATGTAGCTTTTATTTACAGAAATATTTTACAGAAATATTATTGTAAAAACACTTTAACCGTATATAATTAATTGTAATTTGTTTAGTAAAATTAATTTAGTATGTATAAACAAATTCTGAACAACAGTACACATATCTAGATTTCCTTAGATATTCCACACACATGCATACCTGGAACTTATTTAATATCTCTAAAGCATTATAAAATATTATAGAAAATCGTGTTTATTATGCTGCGAAAAAATTTGCAATTGTAACAAATTTAAAATATTTAATTCTTTGCCTATTGTATTAGAAAAGATGAGAAACAACATTCCCACAAATATTTGATTAACCAAAAGGTTATTAATATAAAAGAAGCTGGTGGAGGCTGAGCCGAATATAGCTCTCTAACTTGTTTATGATAAATTTCACCACTACACTGCTACTATTAAGCCAGTTGTGAGCATTAAAGTAATTTTCTGATCAATTATGAGCCAATTTTTATAAAATTTGGTAAAGAAATTTTGGCTTGCAATACGACGTTTACGTAATTTAGTTATAAACCGATCCTCATAAAATTTGGCAGAGAGATTTTGCCGCGTAAGAAACTTATTTATGAATGTCGAATTTTTTAAGCCAGTAGAGCGTTAAAGTAATTTTCTGAAGGGGACCTTATGTGGAGTTTAGGTTCAATTATGAACCAATCTTCAAAAAATTTGGTAGAGAGATTTTGGCTTGTATGAAATATATGGTTGGGAGGGTAAATTATGTATCGATACTCATAAAATATGTGAGATTTTGGTTTGTATAAAACATCTTTGTGCGTTAAATTCTTTTTTTAGTGGACCTTATATGGATGGTGTAGGGTCAGTAATGGACCAATCCTCATATTTTTTTTGATGAAAAGTAACACTTAATTGTATTTATAGGCATTAATGCCTATCAACCTGCTAACCACTTAAACTACGAGTATAGCGAATTTCATCGCCATTAATGAGCGTTAAAGTAATTTTCTGAAGGGTACCTTATGTGGAGTTTAGTGTCAATTATGTCATCATCACAAAATATGGTAGAGAGATTTTGGCTTGTATGAAACATATTTGCGTCAAGTGTTAACTCTGTAGCTGTACTTCTAAGGAAGTACTGAGAGTTAAAGTCAATTATGTACCGATCCTTATAAAATTCAGTTATGAGATTTAAAGTAATTTTCTGAAGGGGACCTTATTATGGCCGATCGTTATGAAATTTTACAAAGAGATTTAATTTTTTATAAAACACGATTTTCACCGCCATATATGCTTCCTTTAACCAGTTATGAGCGTTAAAGTCATTTTCTGAAGGGGATCTTATATGGCGAGTAGAGTCAATTATCGGCAGATCTTTATAAAAAAAGGGATTTAGGTTCCTATAAAAGATGTTTATGCCGAATTTCATCGCTATATATGCTTCCTTTAGCCAGTTATGAGCTTTCAAGTCATTTTCTGAAGGGGACCTTATATGGGGGCTAGGCGAAATCATGGACCAATATTGCCCATTTTAAATACCAAACAACCTGCATTAACTAAACATATCTGTGCAAAATATCAGCTATCTAGCTCTTCCCGTTAGGACTCTATCGTGTTTTCAACAGACTGACGGACGGACATGGCTAGATCGCCTTAAAATCTAATAAGGACCCAGAATATATATACTTTTATGGGTCTTAGACGAATATTTCGATGTGTTACAAACGGTATAAAAACAATATACCCCCTTTTTTGATGTTGGGTATAAAAATTGAGAATGAACCACCGGACCTAGCCCTTTTTTTAAAAATATACATATGTTTCATTGCATGTGCAATCAAAAAAATTTCATTTTTAAACCACCCAGCAAAAAAAAACTTCCAAATAAGCGAAAAAGAAGTAGAATTTTAACACAGGCTTGTCATAGGAAGCATATCCTTTTTATTTGATTCAAAATTAACTACTTCATTCTCAAGAAGTAATTTTTATGCTCTATTTTTGGAAATTATTTGGAATTATTTTGAATATACATACAGTTAATCACAAAAATAAGTATACAGAAATACTGACGATTGGTTTTATTTAAAAAAGATATTATTCAAAAAAAAAGTAACACATTTATTTATTAAAAACAATTATGATAATTATTATTCACTCCTTTTTTTCTTCATATTTTGGTTCTTTGAGTTCTCATTTAAGCTGAAGTTAAAAAGGTGCAAAATTTACGTCACAAAAGTAAGTATACAGATCATTTCAGTATACATTTGGTTTAATAATATTATCAAAATTTATGAAAATTTTACTTGTATTTATATAATTTCTTTTTAATAAAATATTTTTTACACAATAACTTGGAAAAAATCTACTCTTAGTTCCGAAATCTTGAAATTTGGGCCGATTGGCTCCGGAATTAATTAGTAGAACAGTTTTTTTCTCATTTCTACGATTTTTTCTACTTTAGACCCCGGATTTTGGATTTTGTGGTCATTGAACCCTCCAAATGATGCATTGGAAATATAATTTTTAACTTTTGAAAAGAGTTGTTATTTCGAAATTAATGTTATATGCATGGATTTAGCCATTTTGAACACAGTACGTTCTTAAAAAACAGAAATTTAACTCCGATTTCTTAAGAATTACAACATAAACTTTAAAATTTGAATAATTCTATATATTTTCTTTAATTTTAACAAGTTTTCCAAATACTCCGATTTCCAAAGCATACAATAATGCCACCATTCATATTCAGATACAATAACCATGTTTTATGGATCGGACATTTTATTTGTTATAGCAACAAATTAAGATGTATCCGTTTTCAAAATTGTTCAATTCGTATTCATACTACCACTTGAGCCTGATTTAATATAAAAATCTTACTATTTTGGACAATAATCAATTTCAGAAACTATATGTAGTGTAAGTTATTGACATGGTCACCATTTGACGATTATTGGTAGCATTTAGGAGAGTGTAATGGATGATTGGAACCAAAAAACTTGTTTTAATTAATGGATACTAGTACAAATATTATTAATATCGCATTTTAAGATATAAATTTCAGGAAATCGCCGTTAAATATCGAATATGAACGCTACACTATCTTAAAAACGGCAATGTTCCGCAATGGATTGCAAAATGAGAACTCAAGTAACCAAAATAACCCGGAAAAAAGTAGTGAATAATAATTATCATAATTGTTTTTAATAAATAAATGTGTTAGTTTTTTGAAAAAATAATATCCTTTTTTAAATAAAAACAATTGTCAGTATTTCTGTATACTTATTTTTGAGATTAACTGTATATAAATAGAATTATTTTCGCTTCTTCGGAATTCATTAAACATCACTTCCACAGAAGGTAAAAATTTTCACTTAGTGCCATTTTTAAAGTGGTGATAAATGTTATTCTTTTGGAAGTACTTCGTTTTATTTTTGCTGGTTAGTGTTATTCAATGATTATTTCGTGGTAACATTTAGATAAATTGTAAACCGCAAAAAGTTTTGAATAATAATAATATTTGAAAATGGTTATTTCGAACGAAATGTGAGTTCGAAATTTGGAATCAATGTGATCAAAAAGAACCAAAATATATAGGTTGGATGTTATTCCGGTATAATTTTATTGGTTGAGCTTATATAACATTCGACACAAGATTCACGTATTGAAAAATGTCTATGAAATTCGTATGAAAAAATATAAAATTACACAGGGCAAAAAATTTTTAGCCCGGAGACCAAGCTATACTATTAAGGATTGAATTTAAATTAATAAATGTAAGGCAAACATGACACGAAAACCTGATGTGATAAAAAAATTCAAATTCGAATTTTGAGTGGCAACACTACCGACCTTTTCGACTTTTTTAAACTTTTTGTTGGACTGTGTTATTAAAAATCAGTATAAATATCAGTGGAAAAAATGTAACAGGGAACTCCTTAGTTTTCCTGTTTGTAAAATTTTAGTGTGTTCTGACGGTTCAAATACACAGTCACTTTATGTGAGGATAAATTAAATTAAGGATGATTGTTATGTAATGGGAGATTTCTTGTTAAAAAGCGGGATTAAAATCTAAGTCGGAAATAACATTTTAAAAGCGGGATGTCTGTCAAGTTACTCATACATATGTACATTAGAGTGCTCCACGCTTGTACGAAGGAAAAAAATTAATCCGCAGGCCGTAACATTTATTGCAAATTCCCCAGGCCATTAACGTGTCTCACAGCACATAAATTCGAAATGTGACAAAAACATGTACTTATTTTTGAGATATATTTAAAAAAGCATTTTCTTACTTACAATATATTTATAAGTACTCGAATGATAGTTTTTGTCCGTATACGATAACGCGAACTTGTTCTCAGATATGGTCAAAAAAGTTTAATTCTTTTAACGGCCGTTTCAAATCTCCAATTTCAGTTTTTTTTTCAAACTTTGTTAAACTAATTTCAAAATTTTTAGCATACCTCATAGGGATTTATGGACAACAGATAAGTGAAAAAGCTAGATCAACAGTTCTTGCAGTTTCGGGGGAATCGCATTTTTTTGTAATATTTTAGAGAATATGTCTTTACTGTATAATTCTGAATAATTCTTTACTGTTGTTCATTTTAAATTATGTATTTTCAGAGTATTTTACACCAGATAATATAAAATATATATTCCAAATTTTAATCAAATCGACAAATGTGGTGTTCAAAGGTCAACTTTTGCTATATTCGGGAATTCTCAGTACACCATATCGTAATATTATTTATTTGATATTTAAAATGGAGTGAAACAAGTTAGAGGTCTTTATTCGGCAAAGCCGAATCTTAAATACCCTCCACCAGCTATTTTTATTTTAATAACCTTTTAGTTAATCAAAAATTTTTGGAAGTAGGATTTCTCATCTTTTCTAATAGAACAAGAAAGATTAAAATATTTTAAATCTGTTACAATTGCAAGTTTTTTCGCAGCATTATAATTAATTATATGCGGTTAAAGTGTTTTTACAGTAATATTTCTGTAAATAAAAGCTATATATCTGTCAAAATTTGTATCTAAGTACGTATGTAGCTATTTGGTAATAAGTGATTTTCGGAAGAGGCTTTGTATGGGACCGATCGGACCCATATTATGGACCGATCATGAAAATAATTTAAAACAACATTTTGTATACAAAAAGTAATGTCTGTGTCAAATTTTGCATGGATATCATTGTTTGGTTATGAGTAATGTGATTTTTAGTGATATCTGGGAGGGGACCTTATATGGGAGCTATGACTAAATATAGGCCGATCGTAAATTTTTTTTTAAATAAAATTTTTGTAAACTAAATTAAATTATGTATACATATAAAGGCAATATTTGTGCAAAATTTTGTTTGGATATCATTATTTATTAATGTGCTATGACCAAATATGGTCCGTGAAACCATTTTAAAATTAAATTTTTGTATACAAAGATAATATTTGTGGCAAATTTTGTATAGAAATTTTACAGTATCATTTCTATATATAAAAGCAATATTTGTGCCAAAATTTGTATGGATAACATTATTTGGTAATGATTTTTGGGAGGGGACCTTGTATGGAAGCTATGGCCAAATAGGGACCGATCGTGAAAAAATTTTACAGTATGAAAGCAATATTTGTGCCTAAATTTGTAAGAATTCCATTATTGGGTAATGAACAGGGAAACCAAAATATACAAATGCTTGTTTTTTGTGGTGCGTCGTATGGACTCATGGATAAGATATTTACACGTTTCAGACCAATTTAAGAATTTTGGCACCGATTTGTTAGAGCATATTTTTGCATGTTTTACCCATAAGAGCATAATTATGCATGATTTGACTTTTTTAGCATATTTAAGGCATATTTTCGAGTTTTTAGAGCATATTTTACTCTTTTAGTGCATATTTTGATGTTTTCGCTTTTTTCGTTTTTGTACATTTTCAAAACTTTATTTAATAAAAATAAAATTTTATTTTTTTATTTTTAATTTTTTAGCCTATATTACAATTTTGAAAGAAAAAAATTCGTTTGTAGAACTTAAAAACTGCAAAAAATACATTACTCTCATGAAAACCAATGTTATTTTTTTGTTCAATAAAACATTACATTTTAAATCAGACATAAAACCGATTACTTTTGATTTCATGAGACCAATCCATTTTTATAGTTTAAAAAACTAATTATTGGAATTTATGACTAAAATGTCAGTTTAGAAGATATGAATACAATTGGAAGAAATGTGTCAAACTTTGTCGTTTGAAATATGTTTTTTGGGGTCCAAATGGTTTCATGTTATTTATTGGTTATCTGAACGTAAAACGGAATTCTATTAAACTAGTTCTTCAAACTATGAGATGAATCAATTATAAAAAATCTTGTAGGATGAATTATGACACTAATCATTTATTATATCATTACAATTTCTGTCTGTTTGAGCTTTTCAATGTTAAAAAATAATGAAACATTTTATTTTTAGAGCATATTTTTTAAATTTTAAGAGTATATTTTAAGTTTTTTACGGCATATTTAAAGCGCTTAAAACACTTTTTTTAGATCATGTTTTCGGTTTCCCTGGTAATGAGTTATGTGCGTTTAAGGGATTTTCGGGAAGGGACCTTGTACGGGAGCTATGACCAAATATGGACCGATAGTGAAAAAATTTTACAGTAACATTTCTGTACATAAAGGCAATATTTGTGAAAAATTGTGTTTGGATATCATTAATTAGTAATGTGTAATGTGCGCTTAAGTGATTTTCGGGTGGGGACCTTGCTTGGGAGCTACGGCCAATTATGAACCGATTCAGAAAAATTTTCAATTATATGAATTCAATTGACATAAAACTTTTACTTGTAAAAGTTCGTAAAGATATTCTCATTCTACCGGATGTTATTAATAAGGACATTTGTATGGGAGGTGTATGAAATTGAGGACCGATTCCTCCCATTTCTAACAGGAATCAAGCTGATTGTGTGCTGATTTTTATGAAATTATATAGTATAGCTTTTGTGAAAATTGTATTAAGATGTGTTTAAATAGCTTAATTTTTCAGAGTTTTTTTTTAATTTTGATTCATAACTCTTTCCGATGTAAATTGATTTTGTTCATTTTCAATACCAAACTGCCTAGGACAATAGTAAATCTGTTGGCAGAATTTTATTAATTTAGTTAGCATCGGTTTTACGTGAGCGTGTTTTTCTGGGTCCTTATGAAATTCTGAGTCGATTTAGCTTTGTCCGTCTGTCTGTCTGTGTAAAACACGCACACGTTAAAACCAAGCAATGAAAATTAACGAAATTCAGTAAAAATATTCACTATTATCCGGTACAGTTTGGTATTGAAAATGAGCAAAATCGGTTCACATCGGGAAAACTTATGAATCAAAATTTAAAACAACTCCGAAAAAATAAGCATTTTTTATACATTCCGATGTAATTTTCTCTCACTTAAACGCGCATAACCCATTACAAAATTAAGATATCCATATAAAATTTGGTACAAGTATTGCTCATATGTACAGAAATATTACTATGAAATTTTTTTCCGATCGGTCCATCCTTGGTCATAGCTCCCATGCAAGGTTCCCTTCCGAAAATCACTTAAACGCTCATAACTCATTACAAAATATTGATTTCCATACATTTAGCACAAATATTGCTCTTATATACATAAATTACACTATAAATTTTTTTTACGATCGGTCCATATTTAATTATAGCTCTCATACTAGGGCCCCTCCAGAAAATCACTTAAATGCACAATATTCATTACTAAATAATGATATAGATACAGAATTTTGAAATTTTGTCTTTATATACATAATTGGTCATAGCTCGCATACAAGGTCCTTTCACGAAAATCTCTTAAACGCCCATTACTCATCACCAAATAAAGCATATACCGGCGTATAGAGAGGCAGATAAAAATATCACCATTACACATACTATTGGCATTTTTCAATTAAATTGCACTGAAAAAAATATTTGGTTATTTTTAATTTTGAAGATTAAATTGCATTACTGTAAAATGCGAATATTTATAAACAAAATGTAATCAATCTACATAAGAATGATAATTTCTTCACATAGAAACAACATTTTAAATTAAAATGTACAAAAAAAAAAATATAAGAAACAAGATGAACTTATTTACTTTCATTGTTATGCATTCTAGAAAATTATTTAGGGTGTACGTTGTTTTTGTAAATTATGTTCTTGTTTTTGCAAGTTGTTTTTGTTTTTTCAAGTTGTGTTTGCAATTTCTTTAACAAAGCGACATCAGCCTGCTTTGTTGAATGCTGTCAAGCAACTGAACAAAATATTTGTATTTTTGATGCTCTTGATTAGAAGTTCGTCTGCGATCGTGTTGTGTACATGTAATTTGCCGAAAATCTTCGTTGTCAGAACAATACTAGCGCCGACGTCTGAAATAAAGATATTAGTTTGGTATACAAAAATTCTATTCCAAGATTTTTTCACGATCGGCCCATAACATGGGTGTGGTCGGTTCTATGCAAGGTTCCCTTCAGAAAATCACTTGAACACACATTACTTATTACTAAATTACGATATAGATACAAAATTTGATTGAAATATAGCTTTTATGAACAGAAATTTTGCTTAAAGAGTTTTTTACGATCGGTCTATAATTGGTCATATCTTCCATACTAGGTCCTGCCCCTAAAAGCACTTTAACCGTATTTAACTAGTTGTCAATTTGTGTAGAACAAAATTATATATATGTATTTTGAAAATCTTAAATGTTTCACACACATGCATACATGCACATTATTAAATATCGTTAAAGCATATTTTAGGGCACTATAAAAATATAAAAGAAAATGTAATGTTCAATAAATTTTGGAATTGTAACAGATTTAAGCTGTTTAAATCTTGGGGTTTTTCTATTTAAGACATGAGAGAACTTATTTCTACAAATATTTGATCAATTAAAAAAGTATTAATACAAAAGTAGCTGGTAGAGGGTATTTAAGATTCGGCTCAGCCGAATATAGCACTCTAACTTGTTTTTTAATAATTTTTTGTACTGACTATTTTTTTAGCACATCATGGTGAAGGGTATATAAGAATCGGCACAACCGAATATAGAACTCTTACTTGTGTTAGACTGTAATTAATGCCAGTGTGTTGTAGTTTGACAATACTTTATTTAAAAAATTATGGTTTTAAAGTAAGGATAATGATATCAAAAAATGCCCTTGAGTTAAAGATATCTTTAAAACGGTATCTCCCATTTTCATTATTCCTTTACTAAAATTTGTTTATAATATCAACAACAACATATAAAACAAGTAAGAGTGTTATATTCGGATATGCCGAATCTTATATACCCACCATCAAATTGTATGCCGTAAAAGTAATGTTCCTCTGTAAATATCAGGGGATCGGGCTTAAGTCCATTATGTACGTGATCTTCGAATTAACAAAATATTAATTTTTAAAAACAAAATATTTTTGTCCAATTTTTAACTATGAAGATATATGGGAGGTAGGGTCAATTATGGGCTGTTTGTCGTAGAATTTGGTAGAAAGATCTCGAGTCGTATAACACTTATTCGTTTCGAATTTAATTTCTGTTGTCGTATTTTTAATTCAGTCATAAGCGTAAAAGTAATTATCTTAAGTGGACCTTTTATGAGGTAGGGATAATTATGAATCGATACCTAAAGAATTTTGTACATCAGCTATAGACCAATCCTCATAAAATTCGGAAAGAAGAATTATAATAAAAAACTTTTTATGGCGAGTACAACGTTTATGTCAAAATTCATCGTAAGTAGCCAGTAATTAGCTTTAACGTAAATTTCTCAAGGGAACCTTATATGGGGGTAGGATCAATTATGGGCCGATACTTACAAATTTGGTAGACAGATATTGGCTTATATAAAACATATTTGTGTCGAGTTTCAAGCCAGTAATTAAAGTAGTTTTCCTTAGTCTTATTTTTAAGCCAGTAATGAGCGTTAAAATAATTTATTGAAGGGGACCTTAAGTGGGTACAATTATGGAGCAATTCTTAAAAAATTGATAGAGATATTTTAGCTAGTATGAAACCTATTTTTTTGTCAAATTTCATCGCTGTACTCATAGTTTTAAGGGGACTTTTATAGAGGATATGATGAGTTACCGACCCATTCCGCATTAAATTCGGTAGGAAGATTATGTTCTATAAAAGTTGCTTATGTCGAATGAGAGAATGTCAGTAATGAGAGTTTAAATCATTTTTTTGATAGGGACCTTATGTGGGGGTAGGGTCAATTATTGACCGATCCACATACAATTTGGTAGAGAAATTTTGATGCATATAAAACTTAATTATGTCGAATTTCATCGCTGTACTTGTATTTTGAAGTCAGTTAAAAGTCATTATCTGAAGGGGTTAGTGTCATTATCTGAAGGGGGTAGACCGATCCCGATAAAATTTGGTAGAGAGATTTTGGCTTATATAAAACTTATTTATGTCGAATTTCATCGCTATATTCGTATTTGTAAGCCTGTAATGAGTATTAATGTCATTTTCTGAAGGGGACCTTATATGGGGGGTAGTTTCAATTATGGACCGATCCTCATAAAATTTGGTAGAGAGATTTTGACGCATATAAACCTTATTTATGTCGAATTTCATCGCTATACTCGTATTTTAAGTCAGTTAGCGTTAAAGTCATTATCTGAAGGGGACCTTCTGTGGGGGTAGGGTCAATTATGGACCGATATAAAAAATTTGGTAGACATTTGGCTTACATAAAACTTATTAAAACATAAGATTAGTATTTTTAAGCCAGCAATGAGCGTTGAAGTCGTTTTCTGAAGCGGACCTTATATAGGGAGTAGGATCAATTAGTGACCGATCCTTATAAAATTTGGTAGAGAGATTTTGTCGCATATAAAACTTATTTATGTCGAATTTCATAGCTATACTCGTATTTTTAAAATGGTTATGACTGTTAAAGCTGTTTTTCGGGGGGCCACTTGTATCGTGGACCGATATTGCCCATTTGCAATACCAAAAAAACCTTACCTATAAAGAATAAAATTTGGTAGATTGATTTTGGCTTACATAAAACTTATTTATGTTAGTATTTGTAAGCCGGTGGTGAGTATTAATGTCATTTTCTGAAGGGGACCTTATATGGGGAGAAGGATCAATTAGTGACCGATCCTTATAAAATTTGGTAGAGAGATTTTGTCGCATATAAAACTTATTTATGTCGAATTTCATAGCTATACTCGTATTTTTAAAATGGTTATGACTGTTAAAGCTGTTTTTCGGGGGGCCACTTGTATGAGGGCTATGCGAAATCGTGGACCGATATTGCCCATTTGCAATACCAAACAAACCTCACCAACAAGGAATATTTGTGGAAAATTTTAACTATCTAGCTCTTTCCGTTCGAACCCTATCGTGCTTTCAACAGACAGACGGACGGACATGGCTAGATCGTCTTAGAATTTAATATGCACCCAGAATATATATACTTTTATGGGTCTGCGACCAATATTTAGAAGTGTTACAAACGGAGTGACAAAATCAATATACCCCCATCTTGTTTGATGGTGGGTATAAAAATCAGAGTTGGACCATGTAGGTACATTTTAATTCCGTACAAATTTTAAAATTTTTAATTTTATTTTTTGATAGATCAAATAAAATTTTTAAATTTTTAGTAGAGTGTTTACTAACAACTATTAGAATAGAAAGGAAATTAAAGCCCACAAAGTATAAAAATTAATAAATTTAAATATCTAAGACCTTAAGGAATTCAGTAATTCATATATTGACTTATTCATTGGATTACATACATGTAAAATACATATATGGGAAAAATTTACAAAACTTTAAATGCGTATAAATTAAAAACTCGAGCTAACTTTTTTAAACCCCTTTTTAGTCTACTGATGGTCTACCTTCATTTCCCGTTGGTCCCTAAAATATTACCAAAAATGCGTTTTTCCCGAAATCCGCCGAGTTCAAATCGCTGTAAGAATTATTGATTTAATTTTTTTTACCGTTTTATTCCTTTATCTAATGTCCATAAATCCCCATGAGATCTACTAAAAATGTTGTAATTTGTTTAACAAAGTTTCATTGA
Source organism: Lucilia sericata (assembly GCF_015586225.1). Classification (NCBI taxonomy): domain Eukaryota; kingdom Metazoa; phylum Arthropoda; class Insecta; order Diptera; family Calliphoridae; genus Lucilia; species Lucilia sericata. Next base: position 94,707 of record NW_023995281.1, read on the forward strand.
AGAAACAGCCGTTATCGAATAAAGAGAAAAGCTAATATTCTAGTTATTATAGATATATTTTAAGTAACAATATGTTTTTTTACAATATACACTATCGGACAATCGGACAAAATAAAGTGCAAAAGTACTCATGCTATATTCTTTCAGCGAAAAATCTGTTAAATGATTATTAAATAATGAAAACTTATTTCAATTCAGTTAGTTAGTTATTATACAATGCTACAAAAATAACAATAAAACAAAATTATTGTACTTAAAATGTTTCTGTATAAAATTTAAAATTAAAGTAAATTCACTTTTTTGTCGGACAAAATAAAGTGTAAATTTTATATATCATTGTTAAAATTTCTTGTATATCAAAATTTTTTATCTATTTTCGTTCTGATTTAAATATTTGGATTTACTTAAGCCATTTTGGCATTTTTTTTTACCATTATTATTGTCAGTCGCCTTCCCTTCCCCTTGTTTTCCATCATACGATTATTTTCAAAAGGAATCCAATTTTATTCACTATTTCATGGGCACTCTAATGTACATACATATGTATTAATACTCTGTTCAAAAAACCCTAACGTTGGATTGTTGTTGGTCAGTCTTGTAGTAAATGAGCGATGTACTACTTGCTTATACCTTCACCTAATTTTTTATACCCTCCACCACCATCAGTGGTAATAGAGGTATATATAACTTTGTCATTCCGTGTGTAACACCAAGAAATAATCATCTGAGACCCAACAAAGTATATATATTCTTGGACCTTATGAAATTCTGAGTCCGTCTGTCCGTCCGTCTGTCTGTCTGTCTGTCTGTATAAAACATTCTCACGTTAACACGAAGCAACAAAAATTAAGGAAATTCACCCAAAATATTTACTATTGTCCTAGGCAGTTTGGTATTGAATAAGCAAAATCGGTTCACACCGGGAAAAGTTATGAATCAAAATTTGAAACAACCTCGAAAAAAATAAGAATTTTTTACACATTCTGATGTAATTTTCTCGAAAACTATGCAAGAATTCATAGCTGATGTGAAGCTATTACAGTATTGCTTATATGAAACCCTTTCTTCATGGGATTCTACACTCAATGGTATTTCTGAATGTACACTATTTAAAATATGTAAAATGGCTGATGTACTTGCCACAGATGGGCGATATTTTATATACCATTCCCTTATATTTTCTCTTAATTTCCCTTTTTTATCATCAGTTATTACATCTACTTCTGAATTCTCAAAATTAGAAACAATTTCGATATTTATAATTTCTTCGGGACTATTTTCTGTTGCCTTCAAGAGATTAAATACATTTTTATTTACCTCTTTTCTTTTTAATTTATAAAATTGTCTTTTTCCAACCACTTTCGGCATATTATTTAACAACAACAAAACATAAACACAAAACAACACAAACTGTACATGGACAAAAGCAGAAGTATTAAAAAACAGAAACAAGAAAAACCAAAAGCAAATAATTGAAAATATTTCGTACAAAAAATTATTTAAATTCTGTTCATACACTATAATAAACACACACTTTAATAAATTTTAAAAAAGATATTTCTTACATTGAAAATGTATTAATTAATTAAAATCACTTTATAGATTTATATTTATAATAAAATTTTTATATTTTCTATATAAGAATTTTTTTACACTTTTGTTCACGTCTTATCTGCACAAATGCAACTCGATGACTAAACATTTTATATTATGTAATTTAAAATGTGTTTTTTTGTCGGAAAAGTCTCGGTAAAACTGCCGATTTCAATAGTCTTTGCAATACAACCTGCTTCCTTGTAAGGGATAAGAGTAAGCTTAAATATTATTTAAATACTTCACTTACAACCTGCTTCTCTGTAGGGATAGTAGTAAGCTTCAAATTTTTTTCAGCTTACATTATAAAATTACTCCTATCATTGGTATTCTCTTATTTCCTGCTTCTCAGTAAGGCTTAATAGTAAGCGAATACAGATGCAGTTAGGTCCCTTTTTAGCTTCCTAAATTCTAAAATTTTTTTACTGGGATAGCTTTTATGAACAGAAATTTTGCTTAAAGAATTTTTTACGATCAGTCTATAATTGGTCATATCTCCCATACTATGTCCTGCCCCTAAAAGCGCTTTAACCGTATTTAACTAGTTGCATTATCAATTTATGTAGAACAAAATTATATATATTTATTTTGAAAATCCCTAAATCTTTTACACACATGCATACATGCAAATTACTAAGTATCGCTAAGCGCTATAAAAATATAAAGAAAATGGTGTTTGTAATGTTCAATAAATCATGGAATTGTAATAGATTTAAGCTGTTTAAATCTTTGTATTTTTATACCCTCCACCACCATATTCATCTGAGACCCAACAAAGTATATATATTCTGGGTCCTTATCAAATTCTGAGTCGATTTAGCTATGTCCGTTTATCTGTCTGTCTGTCTCCTTAAAACACGCTCAGGTTAAAACTAACCAAAAGAAATCAACCAAATTCACCGAAAATATTCATTTTTATCCTAAGCAATTTGGTATTGAAAATCACAACGTTAAAAGTTATGAGTAAAAATTTCAGACTACCTAGAAAAAATTACGGGTTTTTCCATAATTCGATGAATTTTGTCACACATTATTTTTTTTACCCAGGGATTAATTGTGTTGAAAATCAAAATAATTGATACAAAATTTCACATAGCCCCCATACAAAGGTATATATTCCCAGAAATAAGTTTATCATTAATAACTCCCTCAAATATATCGGTATCAATAGAAAATTTTGTACATACAAATATATTATGAACAGAAAGCATACTACCAACGTAGATCTCAGTCGGTCCACAATTGGTCATAGCTCTCATATAAGGTCCACTTCCGAAAATCACATAAACGCACATATTTCTTTGACAAATAAAGCTATTGTGATAAAATTCGAGAGAAATATGTTTTGTGTACATACAAATCATTCTACGAAATTTTTTCCGGATGGGTCCATTATTGGTCATAGCTCCCATATAAGGCCCACTTCCGAAAATCACTTAAAAGCACATATTTCATTGTCAAATAAAGCAATCTTGATAAAATTCGAAACAAATGTTTTGTCTAAATACGAATCACTCTACGAAACTTTTTCCGGATGGGTCCATAATTGGTCATAGCTCCCATATAAGTTCCACTTCCGAAAATCACTTTAACGCATATATTTCATTGAATTCTAAAGCCATAGGGATAAAATTCGACTTGAATATGTTTTGTGTAAATACCACTTTTTCCCGGATCGGTCAATTATTGGTCATAGCTTCCATATAAGGCCCACTTCCGAAAATAACTTAAACGTACATATTTCATTGTCAAATAAAGTTATCGGGATAAAATTCGACACAAATATGTTTTGTCTTTATATGAATCACTCTACGAAATTTTTTCCGGATAGGCTCCCGTATAAGGTCCACTTACGAAAATCACTTAGACTCATATTTTTCTTTGAATAATAAAGCTATCGGGATAAAGTACGACTTGAATATGTTTTGTGAGCATATAAATATTTCTACCAAATTCTTTCCGGATCGGTCCATATTTTTAAATAGCTCCTACATAAGGTCCACTTCAAAAAATCACTTAAACGCACATATTTCATTATCAAATAAAGACATTTTGATAAAATTCGACACAAATATGTTTTGTGTATATATATATTACCGGATAGGCCCGTAATTGGTTATATCTCCTATATAAAGTCCACCTCCGAAAATCACCTAAACGCACATGTTTCATTAATCTATTGGAGTAAAATTCGACTTGATTTTTTTTATATAAAGCATTATACGAAATTTTTTCCTTGTTGGTCCTTAATTGGTCACAACTCCCATATAAGGACCATTTCCGAAAATTACGTATAAGGTCTACTTACGAAAATCACTTAGACTCATATTTTTCTTCGAATAATAAGGCTATCGGGATAAAGTACGACATGAATATGTTTTGTGAGCATATAAATATTTCTACCAAATTCTTTCCGGATCGGTCCATATTTTTAAATAGCTCCTACATAAGGTCCACTTCAAAAAATCACTTAAACGCACATATTTCATTATCAAATAAAGACATTTTGATAAAATTCGACACAAATTACGGGATAGGCCCGTAATTGGTTATCCCTTCTATATAAAGTCCACCTCCTAAAATCACCTAAACGTATAATGATTTTTTTTATATAAATCATTATACGAAATTTTTTCCTTATTTGACCTAATCAAAATTAGTTCGACATATGCATAAATGTTAGTATCCTCAATACGGAAACAAACATTTTGTCGAGTAATCTAAAAATTATATAATTAAATGGGTTTTAATAAAAAGTAACTTGCTGGTGGAGGGTATTTAAGATTCGGCATAGCCGAATATAGCACTCTAACTTGTTTCTATTCAAGACATGAGAAAACTTATTTCTACAAATATTTGATCAATTAGAAAAGTATTAATATATGTATAAGTAGCTGGTGGAGGGTATTTAAGATTCGGCTCAGCCGAATATAGCACTCTAACTTGTTTTTTTTTTTTTTATAAAAAATACGACGAAAATTATAAATTTATTTCGTAGGTTTAAATGAATTATACTTTTTTTCAAATTATATTTCTTTTCATATTAATATAATTTCAAATCTGATCTCGTCTTAATCCAATCTTGAGTCAAAGAATTTCTACTCCAGAGTGTAGATTATTTTCACACTGGAGTAAACATAAAAATGTTACTACTAACAAGACAAATGTTATTTATAAAAACAAAAATTTTGTCAAATATAAATAAAAAATATTTTTTGTTTTTGATACTTTTTATACCCTCCACCACCATCAGTGGTGATAGATGGTATATATAAGTTTGTCATTCGGTGTGTAACACCTAGAAATATTCATCTGAGACCCAACAAAGTATATATATTCTTGATGCTTATGAAATTATGAGTCGATTTAGCTATGTCCGTCTGTATGTCTGCCTAAAACACGCTCACGTTAAAACTAAGCAAAAGAAATAAACCAAATTCACCAAAATAAATTTGCTATTATCCTAAGCAGTTTGGTATTGAAAATCAGCAAAATCGGTTCACAACGTTAAAAGTTATGAGTCAAAATTTCAGACTACCTCGAAAAAAATTAAGTTTTTTTCGTAATTCTTAAGTCGTTTTCTCAGAAACTACAAAAGATAATTCGATGAATGATGATGAATTGGTCATAGCTCCCATATAAGGCCTTTTTCGAAAATCACTCAAACGCGCATATTTCACTGATAAATAAAGCTATCAAGATAAAATTTAACATGAATACATTTTGTGTATGTATAAATCACTCTACGAATCGGTCCATAATTGGTCATAGCCCCCATATAAGGCCCACTTCCAAAAATCATTTAAAAGCTCATATTTCATTGTCAAATAAAGCTATCTTGATAAAATTCGGCACAAATATGTTTAGACTAAATATGAATCATTCTACGAAATTTTTTCCGGATAGGCCCATAACTGGTCATAGCTCCCATATAAAGTCCACTTCCGAAAATCACTTAAAGGGATATATTTCATTGAATTATAAAGCTATCGGGACAAAATTCGACACAGATATGTTTTGTATACATACAAATCATTCTATTCATTCTATTTCTATAATTTTTTACCGATCGGTCCATTATTGGTCAGAGCTCCCATATAAGGCCCACTTCCGAAAATCTCTTAAAAACACATATTTCATTGTCAAATAAAGCTATCGTGATAAAATTCGACATAAATATATTTTGTCTAAATATGAATTACTCTTCTAAAGTTTTTTCGGATAGGCCCATAATTGGTCATAGCTCCCATTTAAGGTCCACTTCCAAGAATCACTTAAACGCATATATTTCATTGAATTCTAAAGCTATTGGGATAAAATTCGACAAGAATATGTTTTGTGTATATTCAAATCATTTTACCAATATTTTTACGGATCGGTACATTATTGGTCATAGCTCCCATATAAGGCCCACTTCCGAAAATCACTTAAAAGCACCTATTTCATTGTCAAATAAAGCAATCTTGATAAAATTGGCCACAAATATGTCTTGTCTTTATATAAGTCACTCTACGAAATTTTTTCCGGATAGACCCATAATTAGTCATATCTCCCATATAAAGTCCACTTCCGAAAATCACTTAAACGCAGATATTTTATTAAATTCTAAAACTATAAGGATAAAATTCGACTTGAATATATTCTATGTACATATAAATCATTCTACCACTTTTTTCCCGGATCGGTCCATTATTGACCATAGCTTCCATATAAGTCCCACTTCCGAAAATCATTTAAGCGCACATATTTAATTGTCAAATAAAGTTATATTGATAAAATTCGACACAAATATGTTTTGTCTTTAAATGAATCACTCAACGAATTTTTTTCTGGATAGTCTCCCATAGAGGGTCCACTTGCGAAAATCAGTTAAACGCATATATTTCTTTGAATAATAAAGCTATCGGGATAAAGTACGACTTGAATATGTTTTGTAAGCATATAAATCATTCTACCAAACCTTACACAAATACATATAAAGTCCACTTCCGAAAATCACCTAAACGCAAATATTTCATTAATTAATAAATCTATTGTAGTAAAATTCGACTTGATTATTTTGGCATATTTTTTCCTTATCGGTCGATAATTGGTCACAACTCCCATATAAGGACCCTTTCTGAAAATTACTCAAATGCACATTGACGATCAAAGTTATCGGGATAAAATTCAACATAAATGTGTATTTTGTATATATAAATCATTCTACGGAATATTTTGCCGGATCGGTCCATAGATTGTCTTAGCTCCCATATAAGGTATACTACTGAAAATCACTTAATTCGTAATTAAATGATTACATCCGGATAAAATTCAAAATGAGTATGTTCTGTGTACAGATAAATCTACAATATATTAATATGTTTTCAAACTGGCTTATTAATATACATACATATTTCTCGACATAATTAAAATTAGTTTGACATATGCGTAAATGTTAGTACCCGCAATACGGAAACAAACATTTTGCCAAGTTATCTGAAAATTAGATAGTTAAATGGGTTTCAATAAAAAGTAGCTTGCTGGTGGAGGGTATTTAAGATTCGGCATAGCCGAATATAGCACTCTAACTTGTTTAATAAATAATTTTTCTTTAAGAAAATTAAAGAGCGGAAGGAACATGGGTGCATACATAGGAGTTTGCAGATTGAATATTGTTTACAATGGATTCTTAGGGTGTGTGCTGGGGAATGGACAGGTTGGACATGGTTTACAAGGGGCTTAAGTTATCGAAGAGAAATGGACTGTAGATAGTGAATATTGGATACCCAAGTATGTTTATATTTCAGGAAATTGAATGGGGTCTAAAACATTTCTTACATTGCGCACCCCTCGAGGAATTTTTTTAATTTGGCGGAACCCCACACTTATTTTAGTATATAATTATTCTAAAAATTGTGTTTTTTACAGACCATGTTCATAAATCCCCATGTCGAATAAATGTTTTAATATAGAATGACTTTGATGAAATGATAACATGATTCGAACTCTTTGTTAAAGTACTGTGGATTAAGAATTTAATATTAAATATTCAAATACCTACGAATTATTTTACTGTGCGGGTTTGACTATTCATCAAGAAGCTCTATGGATTTGCTGATGTAAGATTATTATATTGGTTAACAAAAACAAGTTAAATTTTTTATCACATTGGAGTAGAATACTTATAGTTAAAATTGACTGTCAACATATTGAAGACGAATAAATTTTATATAATAATCTCGGTTGATACAAGTATATCTTATTTAATTGTACAAAAGGACATTACACACACCAACTAGATTTAAAAAAGTCAAGTTTAAAGTATATTTTTCGAAAGGGTTGAGCGGTGAATCAGAATCTCAGAATTTATCCATCACATCAGGTATATTTCCAGATATCGTTTCATAAAATTTTAATAAAGTCCGTTTTTAAACTTATTTTGCGCAACTTGCCCTTTAAAAGATATGTTCTGCCGACTTTATAATAAAGGGTTAACCACTGTTATATCTCCTTTTTTCGAGATATCTTCAAACCACTACACATTACAAAAAATTATATATTGCCGTTATTTTACAGCAAAAAATTCATCGGGTGATATCTCAGCAAAACCAAGAGATTTTAAACAGTTCGAAAAGTATTTTTAAGGGAAAATTAAGTTTAATAACTTAAGGTAGAAAATACATCAAAGCTTAAATCTTTATTTTAATGTCGATCGATTGGACTTTCATAAGATATAACAAATTTTATAGATTTGTCCAGATAAGCAACCGACAAAACAAAATTCACGTAGTAACATTCCAAAATGAAGGCGCAAAATCGATTCCCTACAAATTATCAAAAGTAAAAAATTCAGTTTTCTTAAGATATCTCGAAAAATAAAGAAAATACATCAAAGCTTAAATCTTTATTTTAATGTCGATTATTTGGACTTTCATAAGATATAACAAATTTTATAGCTTTGTCCAGATAAGCAACCGACAAAACAAAATTCACGTAGTAACATTCCAAAATGAAGTCGCAAAATCGATTCTCTACAAATTATTAAAAGCTACCAAAAAACTGGGTATTTATGATTAAACGTAGAGAAACACAATTATCTACAATGCTTATTACGAATTGAAACATTTATAAAAGCAGTTTACTCTTTTTGTTAGACTTTTGATTTATCTTCATACTTAGAGAAATAATTCTATATCGATTATGTACATACATATAGCAAATGGAAGAATAATAATTATGTAGTTATTTTTCTTTCAAATGTAACCTTCAGAGTAAATCCGCCACAAGAAAATATTATCCGATTTGACTGAAGTTTTATAGCAAGTGTTATTTTGGGAGAATTGGTTTCATGGGACATGTTCGTACATACCAGTTATTTTTTGTTTAATAATTACATTCACTTATTATAGGCCCGCTTTTGCTCCAAAATTTATAAGATTTAAAGAATTATTTAAATTTATTATTTTATTAAAAATAATAAGAAGCACAAAGACATCACTTTTACACAATATACTTATGTATTTGAAAATGTTATAAAAAGCATATTTTTACGTTTTTAATATACATCATATCAATATGTCATATATATACATATGTTAACAATATCAACAGAAAATATTCACTAGTAATAAATACTATATGATTTCCCGATTATAGAAAGTATTCTAATTCGTACAGTATGCAATTTGTAATTATAGTTTAATTCATATGAATGTAAATATTTATACGAATATATTCATATTATACTTTATATATTTAATTTTTGTTATTTTTTGTCGATATTTAATACAAATATTACTTAAAAGTGCGTTAACTGTTAAATACACTTAATGTGACTACACGACACGTAATCTGGTAACGGTAAACAATAACTGAACTGTTTATGGAACGGAAAAACACGTACAAAATAAAAAGGATGGGACATTTTCAATATTCGAATTGGGCTAACACGGATTTGTTGAATGTTAGCGCCGGCGCATTTATTAATATCTTACCAAGAGGGGGTTAGAGAGTGTTTAATGTCTAAGGTTTGATTTCAAACCTATTGCTTTCGTTATAATTCGCTCCCTTTTTATTTGCAGCGTATAATAAACACACACAAACTAATTATTATACCTACCATCAAATCATATATGTACATTAGGGTTGCCCTGTTTGTATGGTGGAGAAATAAGGTGTCAATGTTCCTAACTAACATTAAAGCTTAATTGATTCTAAGATATCGTTTCTCAAAACTTTTAAGCTGGCATCAATATTTTGTGAGCTGAATCAACGAACAAAAAGGGCCTTTTTTCTTATTTTTTCATATTTCTTCCAAAGGAAAGATATGAAATTTGGATATCATATGAAAAGTCCTTGAGAGACGCTTTCAATGGCATATCCGAAATTTCCAGGAAACAGCAAAAGTAATCGAAATTTTCAAACTTTTAGGGAAATTTTCATATTTTTTACATTTTAACACAGATGAGTTTAATATAATTCGTTGAAATTAATAATTAATAATCCTCAAAAATATCTTCCGAAAAGTTTTTTTCCGTTTTTCTAATCTAGATCGAACTTTATTTGAATTTATCAAAGCTTATGTACGGTACCAAAACATTGCAAAATAATGTAAACAACAACATGCAAACCGTTATTTTTAGGATAAATTTCCAATGCACAGTGGGCCAAAAACCTAATCTAGGGCGCAATAGTGTTTAACTCGACTTAGAAAGCACTTAGAATACTGAAATTTGGAATGCGGCTAGAAAATTAAATGAGCTACAATATCGATGGAATGGTAATAATATTTAATAGGCGTGGCATTTTATAAGTGTGTCAAAATACAATATACTGAAAGGAACCTTTTATTACACATCCTCTGTATATAAACATTGTTTGGAGTATCCGATTTTCTTGAAATATTCTGAGGTTGTTTAAGTATTTCTCGTCTGACACTTTTTTTCTGAATCTTTAGGGGGGCGAGGTGCCATGCCTATATAAAAAATTGATATCAAAAGTGTATATGAGAAACGACATCAGCTAGAGTTCTTAAATGTTACCAAAGCAACATTAACATCTACGCAAATGCTTAAGGGAAAAATGTGTGGACTAGCAATAGTGGGCGTGGTACCTTCCATATGTTTTAAATATGTAAAATTATTAAATCTATGAAACTATAACTACTACAACATTTCCAATTGAATTTCAGAAATTTCTAATTATATTTCAAAAACTTCTAATTATGTTTCAGAAATTTCTAGTTATATTTCAGAAATTTCTAATTATGTTTCAGATATATATTTTATATGTCAGAAAATTCTAATTATATTTCAGAAATAGATTTTTTATTCCAGAAATTTCTAATTATATTTCAGAACTTTCTAGTTATATTTCAGAAATTTTTAATTATATTTCAGAAATTTTCAATTGTATTTCAGAACTTTCCATTTGTATTTCAGAATTTTCCATTATTATTTCAGGAAGTTTAGATTTAATTTAAATATTAATTCCTACTGTATTTCAGAAATTTCCAATTCTATTTCAGAACTTTCCATTTGTGTTTCACAATTTTCCATTTCTATTTCAGAAATTTTTAATAGAATTTTCATGTAAAATTTCTGAAATTCAAAAATTCTGAAATAATTGGACATTTCTGAAACACAATTGGAATAAATATTTAAGTTAAATTTAAAATTTCTGAAATAATAATGGAAAATTCTGAAATACAAATGAAAAGTTCTGGAATAGAATTGGTAATTTCTGAAATATAATTAGATATTTTTGATATATAATTGGAAATTTCTGATATATAAATAGAATTTTCTGAAATATAATTAGAACTTTCTGAAAAATAAATGGAAAGTTCTGAAATACAATTGGAAATTTCTGAAACACAATTGGAATAAATATATTCTGAAATAATAATGGAAAATTCTGAAATACATATGAAAAGTTCTGAAATAGAATTGATTTGAAATATAACTAGAAAATTTTAAAATATAATTAGAAATTTCTGAAATAAAAAATCTATTTCTGAAATATAATTAGAATTTTCTGAAATATAAAATATATTTCTTAAACATAATTACAAATTTCTCAAATATTACTAGAAATTTCTGAAACATAATTAGAAGTTTCTGAAATATAATTAGAAATTTCTGAAATTCAATTGAAAAGTTCTGATATACAATTGGAAATGGTGTAGAGTTCTCAAATTTTGCACAAGTAATTTTTAGCGTCCTTATCAACTTTTGGGAAAAATGGGCGAGCTATTAGAAGAGGGTTACACAAAAACTTTTTTCAATCTCAAATGAGGAAATTGCTGATACATTTAACGAAATGCTGAAAAAGGAAAACCAACCTATGGATGCCGTACATATTGCAACTATTCTTCCTAATGCATCACCAAAACGACTTAAGCGAATTGTGGAACTTCAACATCACAATAAAATTTTACTAAAGAGGAAGCAATGGCGCTTATGTTGGAACTGGGTCTCAGTCGAAATAAGTACCAAATATTAAGGAAAGCTCTGCATGAAAAAGGACACAATATATTACCATCATACAAGGCGATCCAGAAAAAAAACAAACTATCCTACCATCACCTATTGCTGTTAATGATGTGGAAGCTTGTATTGATATATCATCTTTGCTCGAAAACACAGCATCAAGAATTGTGTCAAACTTTTCAGAAGATCAACTAAGGAAAATTCATAACTGTGATGTTGTCTTAATGTGTAAGTGGGGATGTGACGGTTTATCAGCACTTCCAGAATACAAACAAGCTTGTGGAAGTCGGACATTAGCAGACTACAAAAGTGTATTTATGTTATCATTAGTGCCATTACGAAATCATTCATATTCCCTTAATCCATCATCGTCAAGCATCGGAACTTCATTTGAAGATATATGGATCAATACAACTCCGGGTTCAAAAAATTTTTGTAGACCTATTGGATTTGAATATATAAACGAGTCAAAGAAAACAACAAAAGATTTAGTGGAATATTTAAAATATGAAATAAATGCACTGGAGCCCATTTGCATAAAAATAAAGGAATTCTCTATTAACATATCATATCAGCTAAGCTTAACAATGATTGATGGAAAGGTCAGCAATGCCATAACAGAAACTTCTTCCTTCTGGAGATGCTCAATATGTAATGAGAAAAAGTCGCAATTCTCAAATATAAACAAAAGCAGAAGTATTAATGAAGAATACGATTTTTGGATTACTTTTTACACATAGCATACGACCTCAAATATAGAAGTGTGCCAGAGAATCTTACTAAATCAACAAAAAATAATGAAGAATTGAAAGAACTGAGAGCTGCGGAAAAAAGCAGAATCCAAGAAGAATTTAAAGTTCAGATGGGATTAAACATCGACAAACCACTTCCAAGTTGCGGTAGTACAAATGACGGTAATACGGCGAGAAGGTTTTTTTCGTGATTTTGAAATTACTTCAAAAATAACTGGAATCGACAAGGAGTTGCTTCGAAGAGTTAACACTATTTTAATGGCACTGAATAGTAAACATAAAATTAATGGAAATCGATTTGGGGAATATACATCTGAAATTTCTAAATTACTTGTATCTCTGTATCCATGGAGGGAACTAACACCAGCAGTACACAAAGTATTGTGTCATGGTCAAATAATAATTGAATCGAATATTCTTCCACTTGGAGAGTTAACAGAAGAAGCCCAGGAAGCGAGGAATCGAGACTTTAAGCATGTTCAACTATTCAGCTCAAGAAAATATCTTCACAGAATGAAGATATTTTTAATAGTTTACTTCTATCTTCTGATCCTGTTCTTTCAACTATGCGAAAAAGATGGATTTGTTATGAAACTCTATCATCTCAAAACAAGGAAGATTTAAAGGACTTATATTACCTTCTGGATATGTATACCGATATGACAGATTATTTTATAGAAAATAAGTAGTGTTAGGAATTAACTATATAAGTAGGTTGTAAGAATTAAATGTATTATGTTTAAGATAAACAGTTCAAATAAAAATAGCTATTATACTAACTGATGATATTGTATTAAATTGTGTTTTATGTTTCGGTGGGCGGGAAAGGTGGTTTGTGTGGGGTGATTTAGGTGTTGTTGTGCGTGGCTCATTATAATTTTTTTATTGTATATACAATGTTATAGTCTTTAATAAAATAATTAACTAAATAATTTTTAAAAATTGTCCAAATATTTTATTCAACACCAAATGTATGTTCTGTCATACTTAATACTAAAATATGAAAAAGATGAAATTAAAGGACACAGGTTTAAATGAACATATTTTTGAATGTAATTGAGATATTGGCTTGAAATTTTTTGTAAAGGGTCGAGAATTTCCATATCTAACTAAAAAATGATATTAAGGGATAAATATGGACTAAATTGTTGTAGCTATCTGCGACCCTATTAAAATTTTGATATAAATCATAGTTTTAGAAATTAGACAAATATGTAATATATGACAAAATCTTTATTTATGAACAAAACTCAATGAAATTTTCAACACTTGTTAAATTTGTCATTTCAAATAAGAAAATGCAAAAAAAAAATTGAAAAGGTCAAAGGGCATCCTGCAATTCCCAAAAATAGGAATGAAAATCTCAAAAATGGTATTTTTTACTTTTTTGCCCATAGGGTCCACATTTCTTTCAGGGCTGGGAAAATACTTTTGGAGTAAATAGAAAACATATTGAGGTTTCCAAAACTGCTTTCAGTTTTCTGATCCCAGCTTTGGGATTTTAGAACATGTCGCCCAAAGTTGAAGTTTTGATAAAAAATAGGTCATATTCGGAAGGACGCAGTGGTAACATTTTCAAAAAATAGGACAAGTTTTTACGCCAAAGCGTTCTGCGTAAAGATACCTTTTAGAAAACTATAAAATTGTTATATGTTCTTAAAGAAAATTTTATTTTATTAATAAAAGAGCTAAGAAACATTTTTGGCAAAAAACGGCAAAAATCTAAAATTTTTTGAATTTTTAAATTAAAAAACGTATATTTTTGGATCTGTAAATGATATTGATCTGAAATTTTTTGTATATTATTGGATGTATATTATTGTTGTCTAACTAACAAGAAAAAATTGAGTCCATTTGGTCCAAAATTACGCCCGGTATTCAAAAAAAGGCGGACCAAGGTATGGTAAATTTTGTATCACTAAATTTTTAAATGCCTATAACTCGGATATTATAAGAGATAAGTAGTATGTCCAAGCAGCGCTTTCACAAAATATAAAAATCTTTGTATTTGGGTGAAAAACAAAAAAATGGCACGAGTTTAAAAATTTTACATGTCGTAGGTACCCTACTTTGAGACGCCACAGCGCCGTCCCACGCCAAATTTTATCCCGATCGGATCAGCCGTTTAGAAATGCCAGATTTATTTCCAAAAAATTTCCATTCTGCCCCACTGTGGCGATCGCAGACGAACTTCTAAACAAGAGCATCAAAAATACAAATATTTTATTTAGTTGCTTGACAGCATTCAACAAAGCAGGTTGATGTCGCTTTGTTAAAGAAATTGCAAACGCAACTTGCAAAAACAAGAGCATAATTTACAAAAACAACGTACACCCTACATAATTTTCAACAATGAAAGTAAATAAGTTCACCTTATTTCATTCTTTTTTTGTACATTTTAATTTGAAATTTTGTTTTTATGTGAAGAAATTATCATTCTTATGTACATTGATTACATTTTCTTTATAAATATTCGCATTTTACAGTAATGCAATTTAATCTTCAAAATTAAAAATAACAAAATATTTTTTTCAGTGCGATTTCATTGAAAAAATGCCAATATTGTGTGTGTAGTGGTGATTTTTTTATCTGCCTCTCTATACGCCGGTATATGTTCTATACCCACCATCAAATTTCGTGCCGTAAAATTAAAGTAAATTTTGGAAGGTGTTCTCATTTATTTGATTTGATTAATGTAGACAGTGATTTTCGGAATAGTTCCTTTAGAGATACTTTTTGTTGCTATAAAACGTGTTTATGATAAATTTAACCACTACACTGTTATTATTAAGCCAGTTGTTAGCGTTAAAGTAATTTTCTGAAGGGTACCTTATGTGGAATTTAGTGTCAATTATGAACCGAGCTTCAAAAAATTTTGTAGACAGATTTTGGCTTGTATGAAACACTTGACGCAAAGAAGGCAGTACTAAGAGTTAAAGTCATTTTCGGAAGGGTACCTTATAAGGGGGCAAGGGTCAATTATGTACCGATCCTTATAAAAAATTTATCTTAATGAAATGCAATGACCTTTTTCCGTCCATTTTTAATGCTCATTTATAATGCTCATGATATACACTTCTTATAGTATATGAGAATTATTATTTAGGTAATTACAATTTTAATCAAAAATTTATTTTTATTTGAAAACTCTAAAATGTTTGTAGGTTCTTAACTTACTTTACGATTAGGTAAAATAAAATTCTGTAATCAGTTTAATTTATTATCAAAAATCGATTTTCATCTAAAGCGTAAAATCGATTGTATATTCATATATCCCATCACTTATATTTTCCACCGGAAAACTATTCTTATTTCAAAACCTGTAACGCTGTACATCCTCAAAAAAAAACTATTTAAAACAGAATCGGATGTTATATTGTTGTAGATCCGTATATATTACTCCCATCACTTATATATTCCACCTACGATGCCACTTTGGTATGCAGAATAAAAACTACTGAACAAAAACCGCTACTAAAATTCGAATTTTAAACTTAAATCTTCAAATCCATCTAGAAAATCATTCATATCTCCCCTTAAAATTTATATAACTCTCAATTCGAGAAAACAATAAAGACCCGTTAGGTTAGGTTGATAGGAGGATGTATACTATATCAAATCGTAAGAAATACACCTAGGCCACTATCGGGCCTGTTGTGCGCTCCTTAAAGATCCGTAATCATTCATATTTTCCATACAAATTGAGTTATATATCAAAAATATTAAATTTAAATTTATTGTTAAATCGATATAACAATGAAAATCTGCAATAAGTTAAATAAACCATCAAAAATTAGCTTGATATAAATTCGGTTGCCATTTTTTAAATGCAGCTCAATCTAAAAAAATCATGATATGTATTTGACTACTCATTAGAGTGTCCTGAAAGACAGCATTTTTGCAAATCTTAAACGATGCATATAAAGCATTGTTCATATAAAATATGGATAAATTCATCTTTCAATATCTTTTTATACTTTTAGAAAATTATCCACCAATAATTCCAGCACACATTTTCCATTAACAAATTCCGAAATTTGTTAATAGGAAGATGTGGAAATTTGAATAAGTAAAATTATTTGGGTAACTTTTTTGTATTTCAAACGATATTTAACCTTTAACGGCTGTATTTATAAAAACTTATTTTAGGTTTATTAAACAATTTTAGGCAAAATTCAGGAAAATCGTATTTATAAACGTGAAATAGCTTAAAAGACCTTCAATAAACCATTGACAATTAGAAGAATTTTATTGTAGGCTCGACCCTTCTTTAAGCCAACAATAAGTTGATTTTTAACAATTTTTTTCTCAGATAAAGATTTTTCCGGTAATTTTAGGTTGATTGCGAAAACTAATTATGGTTTCTTTTAAAATAAAATCTAAAAATTCTAATTTTAACGTTTACAAATTTGTAAATAAAATCCCAGAAAATTTTTAAACGATTATATTTTGAGGAAAAAACTCAAATCTAGGCATTATTGGATTAATGCATGAATATTTAACAATATTCCAATTGTCCAGCACTATTTTTAGGCAATTTGGAAATGCCCGTCTGTCAACCAAATGATGGACAAAATCATTTGATTTGGCTTTTTCAAAGTTTGTTGGTTAAATATAATGCCATAAAGTAATTAACCATGTAAATTATATTGATTAGTGTTATACTATTGCAAAATATATTCGCCGGCATTAAAATTACTCAAATATCAAAGAAATTTATCAATATTTGCAAAAATTTATCAAAAATTACAAGGAAAATAAGTAAAAATAAGAAAATGTGTCATAGTGATGTATATTTTGTCGCAAAATATCCGTTATTCAGATACTTTTAATAATAATTAGAAATTATATGTTATATTTATACATCTGAACTAAATAGACATTTATTAAAGCCATATATATATTTATTTTTCTTAAAAGTTTGTTTTTATTGTCAAAAATCTATTATAAACAAAAATATGAAATTAAGAAAACCGAATCAACGAATATTTTATCCTAATTGTACGCAACACTAACACATAAAATGACGGCCATATTGTACAGTGCTGCCACCTTAAACATAAATCAGCACAATAGCTAATATACGTTTATTATTTGTTTATGAATATCACAATTTTATTAATGGTTTTTAAGGCTAAAGTGTGCTTTAACTATTGAGTGCATTAAAAGCAAAATAAGATTTTTTTATAAATACAAGCGTAAACCTTTATTTCTACGGATTTAATAAGCGGTGTCTAAATAAATATAATAATATTTTTATACCCTCTATCACCACTGATGGTGGTGTCATTCCGTGTGTAACACCAAGAAATATTCATCTGAGACCCAACAAAATATATATATTCTGGAACCTTATGAAATTCTGAGTCGATTTAGCTGTGTTCGTCTGTCTGTCTGTACGTCTGTCTGCCTCAAACACTCTCACGTTAAAACTAAGCAAAATAAATCAGCCAAATTCACTGAAAATATTCACCATTGTCCTAAGCAGTTTGGTATTGAAAATCAGCCAAATCAGTCCGCAGCGTAAAAAGTTATGTGTAAAAATTTCAGACTACCTCGAAAAAAATTACGTTTTTCCTAGTTCTTGAGTAGTTTTTTCAGAAACTACTAAAGAAAATCGAATGAATTTTGTCACACGTTATTTTCTTTACCCATGGATGAAAAATGTTCAAACTCAAAACAATCGATACAAAATTTCTCATAGCCCCCATACAAAGGTACATATTCTCGGAAATAGATTTATCATTAATAACTTCGGCAAAAATATCGGTATCAGCACAAATTTCGCACATACGTATGTAATATGAACAGAAATCATAATAGCAACGTAGATCTGTATAGGTCCATTATTAGTCACAGCTCCCATATAAGGTCCACTTTCGAAAAATACTTAAATACAAATAACTAATTATGAAATAAAGATATAGGAATAATATTCAACATAAATATGTTTTGTGTATACATATATCACTTTGCAAAATATTTAGTCAATAATTGGACATAGGTCCCATATAAGGCCCATTTCCGATAACCACGTAATCGCACATATTACAAAACTAAATGAAGATACCGGTACAAAATTCATCATGAATGTGATTAAAGTAGATATAAAACACTCTGCGAAATTTTTTCCGGGTCGGCCCATAATTGGTCACAGCTTCCATGTAAGGTCAAGTTCAGGAAATCACATAATCTATATCCAATTGGCAACTTCCTTACGATGTCTTTAGGAAATACTTTATGACTCGTCATAGTCACTGCTGAATTTGTCACTTGTTCCCATACAAATAACTTCATGACAACCCCTGACATTCTCATATATTTTGTGAAATTTCCTAAAGACAAAATCTGCATGTCAACACTAAGGACAAATTTATGACATATCATAAAGATGTCCAATGACCCTTCATGACTTTTTCATGTATTCAGCTAAAGGTCAGCGATTATCCACGCCCATATTAAGAAAATATTACATCCGTATATTTGACATAATATAACAGTTAGAGTCCTCAAATTTTGTCGAAGCCATTATTATACCCTTCACCTTCGTGAGAAGGGTATATGTATATAAGTTTGTCATTCCGTTTGTAATTTCTATAATATAATTTTCCGACCCCATAAAGTATATATATTCTGGATCCTTATAGGTAGCGGAGTTGATTAAGCTATGTCCGTCTGTCTGTCTGTCCGTCTGTGTGTTTGTTGAAATCAGTTTTTAGAGGACCCCAGATGTCGGCTACATCCGAATCTTCAACAATTCTATTACACATGCTTTCGAGAAGATCGCTATTTAAAATCAGCAAAATCGGTCCATAAATACCGGAGATATGAGCAAAAATCTGAGACAACCTCTGAAAATTTGATAACAAAGACAATTTTTTTCATGCTTTGATATAAGCAACAACAACAACAACACTGCTTATTCATTGAGTATTTCGTTTCATATGTTTGGATGGCTGTGTGTTTCATTGCCTTGTGTATATTGTTTTTGTTTCTTGGTGCATTCAGATTCCTATGTTTGGATGTCTGTTGGTTTCATTGCGTTGAGTATTTTGTTTCTGCCTTTTTTTTTTGAGTTTTTCGTTTCGCATGTTTCATTGCCTTGTGTATATTGCTGTTGTTTTTTGGTGTATTCAGTTTCTTATGTTTGGATGTCTGTTGGTTTCATTGCGTTGTGTATTTTAATTTTGTTTTTTTGTGTATTTCGTTTCGTATGTTTGGATGTCTGTTGGTTTTACTGCCTTGTGTATTTTGTTTTTTTGTGGGTTTACTTCGTTTAGCGTTGTTGTTGTTCGTTTTGCTATTGACATAATAATGATATAAACGGGAAAATGAAATAAATTCAAATTTTATAGAATTGATATTTTTTAAATACACTGTGGTGAAGGGTATATAAGATTCGGCAGAGCCGAATATAGCACTCTTACTTGTTTTTTTTTTGCACTTTTTTACCACATTTTATGATTTTTTGTACATATTCTTGTATGTCAATTTTAATTGTTCTTCTGTAAAAATATGGTTAAAAATTAGTTATTAATTAATTATGTAAAACATAAAAATTTATGTTTACTGGTTATCTGTAGAAATATCGGTTCGTATTTGATGAGCTTAAGTTACATTTTAAAAGGGACACTTCCTATGGAACAAAGATAAACTAAAATCTTATATTCACTATATATTTCCAAACATTTTTTGAATTGTAATATTCTTTAAAAGGATTTCATTTGTGTCGTCCCTTTAGACTTTTCATTAGAAATATCATTATAATTGTAAACACAATTTCAAAAATATTCACAACCAAAACTTTTTGCGTTACGCATCACCAAACTCGTTCAATCGAACGTTTCTGGAACTAGTTCTTTATTCAATGATTTAAGTTCGAGTTTGCTATCCTCTGATATAATTCTAGAGAAGCTTTAGAGAACATATACAACTTCTTTAGAAATATATCTTTTTCCAGCGATTTATAATTCAAATTGCTAAGATTGAGATAAATTTTTGGAAACCATCAATTATAATTAAACTTTTTACAATAAATTCGAGATATTTTTCTACTGGCTTGAAGTAGTTTTTAAAATCTGGACTAGTATCCCAATGTAAATATTTGAAACAATGGAAATATTAAAAGAAATGATTTCATCGGAACTTTCTAATCACATCTTTCAATCACATTTTTCGAGAGAACCGTTTCGAGAATTAATGGCGATATTATTAGTTGCAATGTCGCTGTTCCAGAATCTGGTTGTTTACTTCCGATCTAAAAAATTAAAAAAAATTTATTGAATAAGCATTTCTAATTCCGTATTAAAAAAAATAAAGCTATTTTAGAAAAATTCTAGGGGAGCTATATAAAAAATCCTCTTTTTGGGATAAAGTAAGAATCGAAAAACTCTAAAACTAGTTATTATAAACATTTTATTATACCCTTCACCTTCGTGAGAAGGGTATATATAAGTTTGTCATTCCGTTTGTAATTTCCAAAATATAATTTTCCGACCCCATAAAGTATATACATATATTCTGGATCCTTATAGGTAGCGGAGTTGATTAAGCTATGTCCGTCCGTCTGTCTGTCTGTCTGTTGAAATCAGTTTTCTGAAGACCCCAGATATCTTCGAGATCCAAATCTTCAATAATTCTATAAGACATGCTTTCGAGAAGTTTCCTATTTAAAATCAGCAAAATCCGTTCATAAACAACGGAGACATAAGCAAAAATCCGAGACAACCTCTGAAAATTTCATAAAAAATAAACAACAACAACACTGCTTATTCATTGCCTTTGTATTTTGTTTTTGTTTTTTTGAGTATTTCGTTTCGTATGTTTGGATGGCTGTGTGTTTCATTGCCTTGTGTATATTGTTTTTGTTTCTTGGTGCATTCAATTTCGTATGTTTGGATGGCTGTGTGTTTCATTGCCATGTGTATATTGTTTTTGTTTTCTTGGTGTATTGAATTTCGTATGTTTGGATGTCTGTTGGTTTCATTGCGTTGTGTATTTTGTTTTTGTTTTTTTCTGTATTTCGTTTCGTATGTTTGGATGTCTGTTGGTTTTACTGCCTTGTGTATTTTGTTTTTGTGTGTTTATTTCGTTTAGCGTTGTTGTTGTTCATTATGTTTTGCTATTGCT
The DNA here is from genome assembly GCF_015586225.1 of Lucilia sericata. Taxonomy (NCBI): domain Eukaryota; kingdom Metazoa; phylum Arthropoda; class Insecta; order Diptera; family Calliphoridae; genus Lucilia; species Lucilia sericata. Next base: position 116,653 of record NW_023995281.1, read on the forward strand.
ATAATAATGATATAGTCGGGAAAATGAATTTTTAAATACACTATGGTGAAGGGTATATAAGATTCGGCACAGCCGAATATAGTACTCTTACTTGTTCTGTATTAAAATCGACCCATAATAAGTGGAGTTTGTCCATTTGCGTACTGAGCTAAAAATATTATTTATGCAGTTTATTTTAAAAATTTAAATTTAAATATTTTACAATAAAAAACCTTATTTTTGTTAGCACTTTTTCTAGCACTTTCTAGCATTTTTTTAAACAGTCTAGCACTATTTCGCAATTAGGTTTTGGCAACACTGCCAAATTTATGCGCCATATAAATCATATGAACTTAAGTTATTATTGATCGATCCTTTTGGAATATAATACTATGATTTACTTATTTATTAGATGTATGCAGAATTGCATTTTAGTGTATCGATATTAATATGCATGTATCAGGGTTGGCAAAATTGGTACAAGTGTACTTTTTTGGGTACAATTCAATCCTCAAAAGAACAATGGTACACAAATGACCCATTTTTTGCAATTTAAAATTCATTTCCTTATTAAAATAATGATCTAAAATTGTACTTCTGACACAAAGTTCAAAGGTATATTAAAGTATACCTAATGAATCATTTTCTGAGTCGATTAAGACATGTCCGTCCGTCTGTCTGTGCTGTCTTGTAAACCTTGTGCGCAAGCTATAGGCCACAATTTTCAAGATATTTTGATAAAATTTGGACCATACGTGTTTTTTGCCACAAGGACAATGCCTATTGGAAATGATTGAAATGGCCATGCCGATTATTATAATGATCGACTGTCGTTTGAGCCCCAATACAAACCCCACTCTAAAAAATAATTTAAACGTCAAAAATTTGACTTATAACCAGGACAAACTCAAAATAACTTTTAACTATTTTTCTTTTCGAATCAAAGAATTTGCTACAAAATGGCATTGATTTGTTGTTGTATATTTTTGCATATTTTGTTATAAACGCATAAATTGCATACTTGGAATATATTTTAGAGGTTATACAAACATACATCCTCTCACTAATGTTATTAGGGTATGACAATTTTTGACACTATCCCATATATAAACATTCTTTCGGATAATAAATTTTTCATCCAAAACTTTTAAATATAACTGAATTAAATTGGTGTAGGGTACCATATGGTCTAAAATGTTATTTAAATTTCACAAGACAACATTTTTAGTGCATATTTTTCACATTCTTAGTGCATATTTTCCTATTTTATAGTGCATATTATATGCGCATATTTTGTATTTTTTAGTGCATAAAAATCTTTGCCTTGCTTATAACCATTAGTATAGCGATGAAATTCAGCATAACTGAAATGTTGAGGATTGGCCCATATTTGACCCTAACTCCCTCTAAGCCTCTTTCAGAAATTTTGTTTATCATCAATAAATTGCTTAAATACATCGGAATTAAGGTAAAATTCAACATAAAAGTTTCTTTATGAAAAATAAATAATTTTTAAAATATACCCATGGTGAAGGTTACCATATTGTCGGTCATGCACGACTAAACTTTCCTACTTGTTATTCTCTCATATTGTTTAGAAACCTAAAAGAGATTACACCTAGACAAGCAGTGATAATTATCAACAATTATCTATAGCGTTCAGTGTGACCATTTTGGCATTTTTGAGCTAGATTTAGCATTTTTTATTTTGATTTAGCTGTAAAATTTTAATTTAGCATTTGGCATTTTATTTTGCATTTTTATAAAATATTTTTAGCATTTTTAGCTTTTTTTGCAATTTTAGTATAAAAACAAAAAAAAGACAAATTTTTGCAAAAAAGATTTATATTGGAAATAGGTTTAACCGGAAAAAATCAGAATTAAATGTCTACCCAAACACAAGCAACAAGAAATATGAGAAATGTAATAATTTACACTGTAATTCAAAATAATGCAAAAAGATTCATGAAGATAAATAACATAAAATTACGCCAATATAAGTGAATACTTTAAAATGTTGTATTCTAAAATATTTTTCTGGAACTCAATGCTTTTTTAAATTCGAGGTGATAGAAATAATTCAAGAGATTTCATATATTTTTACAAATACGTTCATTACGCTATTTTACAAACTAATACTTTTTGTTTGCTCATGGAATGAAACATATAATTTTGGAAAAGGCTATGTATGACGGTTAATTAACAAATTTTATTTTTTCCTATACGAAATAAAGAGGTTTTAATTTTTATCATCCTTCAAGAGTTCTTGTTAATTTATTGAAAATAAGTATTGAAAAAAAATCAATAATATATAATTAAGACTTTCTCATCCTACTTTCTGTTCTTTTTATTTTTACCAAATTTTTAGTAATTTTGTTGTCACGTTTTTTTTTTTTTTTTAATTAAAATTTCGAAAATATTTTGTGACATGAAAACCATTTTTAAAGTGTTTTGAGGAAGACAATAAAATTGTTTATATATATAAAAATGTAAAACTAGAAATATTATACTTTTCCTTCCGAAAACACATATAGGTTTTATACCATGAGCAACTAGTGTAATTAATAGAGTTTTCATGTAATTTTTGCATTCAGAAATATTTTAAAGTTAGAGACATTACATAAGGCTAAATTTACAAAAATTTTGAAATAATTTTTAGCATTTCTGTTTATCTTAATACCACGGAACTTAATTTTTTACCCTACTCCACTATACTAAGTTTGAGTATACTAATCGGTTAAGAATCATTTTCTGAATCGATTAAGCCGTGTAAGTCTGACCGTCTGGTAGAGGTTGAAATTTTCAAAACAATAAGCACGTATGCTTTTTGATCCAATGACAAAACCTTTTAAAATTGGTTAAAGTCCGTTCTTTATTTTACCTAGCCCCCATACATATACAAATGTATAAAGCCTCTCTCAGAAAATTAGTTTCAATATATCGGAACCAAGGTTCAATTCAACATAAATGCTTTATTACGAAAAATAAATAAAATTTTATACTCATATGGTCAACCACGGCAGAATATACTTTCTTACTTGATATAAATTACAATGAATTTCAGTTACGAATTAATATGAATTGTTCATAAAAACACTTAAAAAATTTTAGCATTTTTTTTGGCATTTTATAATCAATTTAGCATTTTTTCTATCATTATTTTGGATGGGATTTAGCCGCAACATTTTTTGAGACCTGGTCACACTGATAGCGTTATTTTTTTATATAGACCATATACCGTCGTATAGAGAGGCCGATAAAAAAATCACCTCTACACACACACTATTGGCATTTTTTCAATGAAATTGCACTGAAAAAATATTTGGTTATTTTTAATTTTGAAGATTAAATTGTATTACTGTTAAATGCGAATATTTATTAACAAAATGTAATCAATGTACATAAGAATAATAATTTCTTCACATAGAAACAACATTTCAAATTAAAATGTACAAAAAAGTATTAAATAAGAATGATCTTATTAACTTTCATTGTTATGCATTCTAGAAAATTATTTAGGGTGTATGTTGTTTTTGTAAATTATGCTCTTGTTTTTGCAAGTTGTTTTTGTTTTTTTAAGTTGTGTTTGCAATTTCTTTAACAAAGCGACATCAGCCTGCTTAGTAGAATGCTGTCAAGCAACTAAATATAATATTTGAATTTTTGATGCTCTTGTTTAGAAGTTCGTCTGCGATCGTGTTGTGTACATGTAATTTGCCGAAAATCTTCGTTGTCAGAACAATACTAGCGCCGACGTCTGATATAGATATAGAGGGTATATGTATATAACTTTGTCATTCCGTGTGTAACACAAAGAAATATTCATCTGAGACCCAACAAAGTATATATATACTCCTGATCCCTATGAAATTCTGAGTCGATTTACCTATGTCTATCTGTCTGTCCGTCCGTCCGTCTGTCTGTGTAAAAGACGCTCACGTAAAAACGAAGTGAAATAAATTATTGAAATTTTGCTCATTCCCTATTTTCCTAGGCAGTCTGGTATTGAAGATGAGCAAAATCGGTTCACATCGGAAAAAATTATGAATTAAACCACTCCGAAAAAAATAATAATTTTTTACACATTCTGATGTAATTTTCACGAAAACTATGCAATATTTTTCAATGTCATCATACATTTGTTTTTACACGAGAACTTTATTCCTGTTGAAAATTGCCCGAATCGGTCCACAATTTCTTATACCTCCCATACAAAAGTACATATTCCCGGAAAATGAGTTTATTGTTAATAACTTCCGTCAGAATGATGATATGTTCACAAAACTTTACAAATTAAAATTCTATGTCAATAGAATTCATTAAGAGAAAAAATTTTCTGGATCGGTCCATAATTGGACATAGCTCCCATACAAGGTCCACTTTCGAAAATCACTTAAACGTGCATAACTCATTACTAAATTAAGATATCCATATACAATTTGGTACAAGTATTGCTCTTATATACAGATATATTACTGTGAAATTTTTTTCCGATCGGTCCATAATTGGTCATCGCTCCCATACAAGGTCCTCTCCCGAAAATCACTTAAACGCATGTTATTCATTACTAAATTAAGATATCCATATAAAATTTGGTACAAGTATTGCTCTTATATACAGAAATATTATTGTGAATTTTTTATAAATTTGGTGCAAATATTGCTCTTATATGCAGAAATATTACTGTGAAATTTTTTCCGGCTCGGCCCATAATTGGTCACAGCTCCCATGTAAGCTCAACTTCGGAAAATTACTTAATGCACATAACTAATTTAGAAATAAAGATATTGAAATAATGTTCAAGATAAATGTGCATTGTGTATACATATATCACTCTGCAAAATGTATTTGGGATCGGTCCACAAGTGGGCATAGATCCCATAAAAGGTCCATTTCCGATAACCACGGAAAGGCACATATTTCATAACTGAAGGAAGATATCGGTATAAAATTAGTCATGAATGTGTTTAAAGTTGATATGAAACACCCTGCGAAATGTTTTCCGGGTCGGTCCATAATTAGTCACAGTTTTTTACGGATCGGTCCATAATTGGTCATATCTGTTATATAAGATCCACTTCAGAAAATCGCATATTTCATTGATAAATAACGATATCGGAATAAGTATATTTTATGTATATAAGAAATCTTTAAAAAAAATTAGGATCATTGCATAATTGGTCATAGTTCTCATATAAGGTCCATTTCCATAAGTCACTTTCTCCAATATATTTTATTCAATTATAAATATATAAGGAAAAAATCCGACATAGTGTGATTTTTATCGATAAATCATTCTGCGAAATTTTGTTTCGATCGGACAATAATTGGCCATATCTCCATAAAAGGTATATATGATTTCTAAAGCACAATTTAAACTTTCACAATTTATTAAATACGTATCTAGAAATATTTAGAAGGGTTTTCATAAAAAGTAGTTTACAGGTGGAGGGTATTTAAGATTCGGCATATAAATGGAATGGAAAAAAATAAAATTCTTTTATCAATGAGCGCAAATTTTTCATGATTTTGTGCAGAATTTCTAATAATCGTTTCAGAGTTTTTATACCCTCCACAACCATCAGTGTTGATATAGGGTATATATAAGTTTGTCGTTCCGTGTGTAACACCAAGAAATGTTCATCTAAGACCCAAAAAAGTATACATATTCTGGGTCCTTATGAAAGTCTGAGACGATTTAGCTATGTCCGTCCGTCTGCCCTTTTGTTTGTCTGTCTGTGTAAAACACGCTCACGTTAAAACTAACAAAGGAAATCAACAAAATTCACCCAAAATATTTATTACTAGCTGCGCGTACCCAGCGTTGCCCGGGTTTCTTCTAAAATTAATAGAATATTATTCTATCTGTAATGACTATACTTTTTTTAATAGATGTCAAAATTTAGCTTATAACGATAAAATAGTTATTATATTTTTCGGCATTTTGTTTAATACTTAAAGTCAGTTTCTGGACAAAAATGTGCCTTAAAAATTTACAAAGTGAAAATGAGCTTTAATTAGGAAATTTTGACTAGTTTGTAGAAATATTTAAAAAATATTTTTTGAGAAATTATACTGAAATCAGCATTCTCAAACACTGGTAGGGAACTAAGGGCACTTTCAAATTAGTTGTTTTAATTTTCCCATGCACAGTGGGGCAGAATCGAAATTTTTTGGAAATAAATCTGGCATTTCTAAACGGCTGATCCGATCGGGATAAAATTTGGCGTGAGCGTAGCCAAGGAGTATTCGAGTTTAAGTTTTGAAGATGAACCCTGCAGATGCCCCAGGGACGGCGCTGTGGCGGCTCAAAGTAGGGTACCTACGACATGTAAAATTTTTAAACTCGTGCCATTTTTTTGTTTTTCACCCAAATATTTACAAATTTTTATATTTTCTGAAAGCGCTCGACGAGATCTTGGAAAAACATGCTTGGACATACTACTTATCTCTTATAATATCCGAGTTATAGGCATTTAAAAATTTAGTGATACAAAATTTACCATACCTTGGTCCGCCTTTTTTTGAATACCGGGCGTAATTTTGGACCAAATGGACTCAATTTTCTTGTTAGTTAGACAACAAAATTTCGAATAATATACAAAAAATTTCAGATCAATATCATTTACAGATCCAAAAATATACGTTTTTTAATTTAAAAATTCAAAAAATATTTGGTTTTTGCCGTTTTTTTGCCAAAAATGTGTTTTAACTCTTTTATTAATAAAATAAAAATTTCTTTAAGAACATATAACAATTTTATAGTTTTCTAAAAGGTATCTTTACGCAAAACGCTTTGGCGTAAAAAACTTGTCCTATTTTTTGAAAATGTTGCCACTGCGTCCTTCCGAATATGACCTATTTTTTATCAAAACTTCAACTTTGGGCGACATGTTCTAAAATCCCAAAGCTGGGATCAGAAAACTGAAAGCAGTTTTGGAAACCTCAATATGTTTTCTATTTACTCCAAAAGTATTTTCCCAGCCCTGAAAGAAATGTGGACCCTATGGGCAAAAAAGTAAAAATCCCATTTTTGAGATTTTCATTCCTATTTTTGAATTGCGGGATGCCCTTTGACCTTTTCAATTTTTCTTTTGCATTTTCTTATTTGAAATGACAAATTTAACAAGTGTTGAAAATTTCATTGAGTTTTGTTCATAAATAAAGATTTTGTCATATATTACATATTTGTTTAATTTCTAAAATAATTTTAATAGGGTCGCAGATAGCTACAACAATTTAGTCCATATTTATCCCTTAATATCTTTTTTAGTTAGATATGGAAATTCTCGATTCTTTACAAAAGTTTTCAAGCCAATATCTCAATTACATTGAAAAATATGTTCATTTAAACCTGTATCCTTTAATTTCATATTTTTCATATTTTAGTATTAAATATGACAGAACCTATTTAAATCTTATATTTACCTATTTTCTATTTGTTTGCTTATCCTTATAATTGAAAGGTCCTATTATGCTTAAATTTTCAGAAATTTATAACTATTTTTTACCTAAATTTTTTCGACAGATCATTTCGTTCTGTTTCGTTTATGATCATGTAGGTAAAAATATACAGGTAATGATAATTTCGATTCATTCACTAATAAGAAATATCAATGACTGAATTACAGGTTATAGTAATATAGTCCTAAATGTTATTAGGTAGACAATTCGTAATTTTTTACTTTGGAATACCTGTATCGGAAATGACAAGAATTGGTATATAAGTAAACTTCTCAGATTTTAAGTACCATATTTAATAAATCTACAATGAAGATTACATTAAAGTACGAAGAGTTGTGTTCCGTTTTATGGAGTGTATCTTCAAAAGGGCCAGAAAGAATTGAAGACATTTCAAATTATATAAAAACTACATATAGTAGAAAAGTAGACAAAACAGGCATAACAAAAACTGAAAACATTTTGATGTAAAAAGTAAGTCTGTGGATGGAAATCAAAAGAAATTTCGATTAAAATTTTGTGGAATGGAAAATACTACGGAAATCTCAACTTACAACACATCAACAGGAGCGCCTTGCAAGTCATACGAGGTCAAAAAAAGGAGGGTCACACAAAAACTTTTTTCAATCTCAAATGAGGAAATTGCTGATACATTTAACGAAATGCTGAAAAAGGAAAACCAACTTATGGATGCCGTACATATTGCAACTATTCTTCCTAATGCATCACCAAAACGACTTAAGCGAATTGTGGAAAGTATACCAACTCCAACATCACAATCAAATTTTACTGAAGAGGAAGCAATAGCGCTTATGTTGGAACTGAGTCTCAGTCGAAATAAGTACCAAATATTAAGGAAAGCTCTGCATGAAAAAGGACACAATATATTACCATCATACAAGGCGATCCAGGAAAAAAAAAAACAAACTATCCTACCATCACCTATTGCTGTTAATGATGTGGAAGCTTGTATTGATATATCATCTTTGCTCGAAAACACAGCATCAAGAATTGTGTCAGACTTTTCAGAAGACCAACTAAGGAAAATTCATAACTGTGATGTTGTCTTAATGTGTAAGTGGGGATGTGACGGTTTATCAGCACTTCCAGAATACAAACAAGCTTGTGGAAGTCGGACATTAGCAGACTACAAAAGTGTATTTATGTCATCATTAGTGCCATTACGAATTCGTTCATATTTCCTTAATCCATCATCGTCAAGCATCGGAAATTCATTTGAAGATATATGGATCAATACAACTCCGGGTTCAAAAAATTTTTGTAGACCCATTGGATTTGAACATATAAAGGAGTCAAAGAAAACAACAAAAGATTTAGTGGAATATTTAAAAGATGAAATAAATGTACTGGAGCCCATTTGCATAAAAATAAAGGAATTCTCTATTAACATATCATATCAGCTAAGCTTAACAATGATTGATGGAAAGGTCAGCAATGCCATAACAGAAACTTCTTCCTTCTGGAGATGCTCAATATGTAATGAGAAAAAGTCGCAATTCTCAAATATAAACAAAAGCAGAAGTATTAATGAAGAAGTCCTGTCTTTCGGAATTTCACCACTTCATGCCAGAATACGATTTTTGGATTACTTTTTACACATAGCATACGACCTCAAATATAGAAGTGTGCCAGAGAATCTTACTAAATCAACAAAAAATAATGAAGAATTGAAAGAACTAAGAGCTGCTGAAAAAAGCAGAATCCAAGAAGAATTGAAAGTTCAGATGGGATTAAACATCGACAAACCACTTCCAAGTTGCGGTAGTACAAATGACGGTAATAAGGCGAGAAGGTTTTTTCGTGATTTTGAAATTACTTCAAAAATAACTGGAATCGACAAGGAGTTGCTTCGAAGAGTTAACACTATTTTAATGGCACTGAATAGTAAACATAAAATTAATGGAAATCGATTTGGGGAATATACATCTGAAATTTCTAAATTACTTGTATCTCTGTATCCATGGAGGGAACTAACACCAACAGTACACAAAGTATTGTGTCATGGTCAAATAATAATTGAATCGAATATTCTTCCACTTGGAGAGTTAACAGAAGAAGCCCAGGAAGCGAGGAATCGAGATTTTAAGCATGTTCAATTATTCAGCTCAAGAAAATGCTCCAGGCAATCACAGAATGAAGATATTTTTAATAGTTTACTTCTATCTTCTGATCCTGTTCTTTCAACTATGCGAAAAAGATGGATTTGTTATGAAACTCTATCATCTCAAAACAAGGAAGATTTATATTACCCTCTGGATATGTATACCGATATGACAGATTATTTTATAGAAAATAAGTAGTGTTAGGAATTAACTATATAAGTAGGTTGTAAGAATTAATTGTATTATGTTTAAGATAAACAGTTCAAATTAAAAAAGCTATTATACTAACTGATGATATTGTATTAAATTGTGTTTTATATTTCGGTGGGCGGGAAAGGTGGTTTGTGTGGGGTGATTTAGGTGTTGTTGTGCGTGGCTCATTATAATTTTTTTATTGTATATACAATGTTATAGTCTTTAATAAAATAATTAACTAAATAATTTTTAAAAATTGTCTAAATATTTTATTCAACACCAAATGTATGTTCTGTCATACTTAATACTAAAATATGAAAAAGATGAAATTAAAGGACACAGGTTTAAATGAACATATTTTTGAATGTAATTGAGATATTGGCTTGAAATTTTTTGTAAAGGGTCGAGAATTTCCATATCTAACTAAAAAATGATATTAAGGGATAAATATGGACTAAATTGTTGTAGCTATCTGCGACCCTATTAAAATTTTGATATAAATCATAGTTTTAGAAATTAGACAAATATGTAATATATGACAAAATTTTTATTTATGAACAAAACTCAATGAAATTTTCAACGCTTGTTAAATTTGTCATTTCAAATAAGAAAATGCAAAAAAAAAAAATGAAAAGGTCAAAGGGCATCCCGCAATTCCCAAAAATAGGAATGAAAATCCCAAAAATGGGATTTTTTACTTTTTTGCCCATAGGGTCCACATTTCTTTCAGGGCTGGGAAAATACTTTTGGAGTAAATATAAAACATATTGAGGTTTCCAAAACTGCTTTCAGTTTTCTGATCCCAGCTTTGGGATTTTAGAACATGTCGCCCAAAGTTGAAGTTTTGATAAAAAATAAGTCATATTCGGAAGGACGCAGTGGCAACATTTTCAAAAAATAGGACAAGTTTTTTACGCTAAGGCATTCTGCGTAAAGATACCTTTTAGAAAACTATAAAATTGTTATTTGTTCTTAAAGAAAATTTTATTTTATTAATAAAAGAGTTAAGACACATTTTTGGTAAAAAACGGCAAAAATCTAAAATTTTTTGAATTTGTAAATTAAAAAACGTATATTTTTGGATCTGTAAATGATATTGATTGATTTTTGTATATTATTGGAAATTTTGTTGTCTAACTAACAAGAAAAAATTGAGTCCAGTTGGTCCAAAATTACGCCCGGTATTCAAAAAAAGGCGGACCAAGGTATGGTAAATTTTGTATCACTAAATTTTTAAATGCCTATAACTCGGATATTATAAGAGATAAGTAGTATGTCCAAGCATGTTTTTTCAAGATCTCGTCGAGCGCTTTCAGAAAATATAAAAATCTTTGGATGAAAAACAAAAAAATGGCACGAGTTTAAAAATTTTACATGTCGTAGGTACCCTACGACATGTAAAATTTGGCTACGCTCAAATTTTATACCGATCGGATCAGCCGTTTAGAAATGCCAGATTTATTTCCAAAAAATTTCCATTCTGCCCCACTGTGCCATGTGCAGTTGATTTAAAGAACTGTTCAGTTTAAATTCGGTCACACTGTACTTTGAATTGTAGTGCCCCTGGTGTATAGAGACAAAAGGTTTCGGGGCATTTTATTACCCAGCAAAACAATTTTGAAGTTGTTAAAGAAGAAGGGATATTTTCATGATTTCTTTAGAAGTATTCTATTTAATGCGTTTTAAATACATGCCTAAATCATCATCATCATCATATCATCATCATCATATCATCATCATCATCATCATCATATATATAAATACGCAAAGCCAAAACGATTGGGAACATTTTCCGGCTCTATTACTTGACCGATTTTCTTGATTCTTTTTTTGATGAATGCAGATTCGCGAGCCTCACTGCAGAATCTATATATGATCAAAATCGGTTCAGTATTTTCGGAAATATAAGCGTTTAAAGTTTCTACCAATACACAATCACACAAACATGTGCTTGAATTAAAAAATAGAAAACAAAATAAGTAAGCAAAACAACAACACTGTTTTTTCATAAAAGAGAGGAGAGTGTAAAAACATGTTACTTCTCTGTTGATGGTTTATTTTTGTATTTTGCAAATTGTAATGATATTTTTTGTTGTTGTTTTTAATAAGATTTTTGTAAACTAATAAGTATACAGGCTTAGACAAAGCGAAAATATGATTTTATTGTTTTTTATTTTTTAAAAGTGTAAAGTGATAAATTTTGAATGTAATAATGATATATATTAATATATTAATGATATAAGATACAAGAGGCTGATGATGTTTGACCTGGGAAACATGAAATCCTTTTACAGTCCTGATAGCAATAATTTAAAAATTGAATTTTAAATGAAATTTTGTTAGATCGTAATTTGCAATGTACTTTTGAAGGACTACTTCAAGTCTACCTTCTGCGGAAAAACATAGTTACAAAAGATGAAAACACAGAAGATACGTTGAATTTTGGTTATTAAAATCTATGTCCAGTTTTGAAAAAAGCTTATAGGTTTGGATTCTGTGCGCTCTTGAGAATATAAATCTATTTTTGTTTTTGTTATCTGTCAGCTATAAAAAGCAAAAAACAAATTTGGATAGTTTCATAAATAAATGATTTTTCGAATTCAATTGTTACAGCCCTATTGAAAATATTTTTAGCGGTTTGTACTTTTCTGATTCCTCTTAAAAAATTACAATTTCAACTATAAAAAATATATTATAAAAATTTATTCTTGAGAATGACTTCAGGAGTAATGAATTTGGAATCAAATAAAAGAGACATTCCGCCTATAAATAATCTGTGTTAAAATCATCACTTCTCTAGATCTTTTCTTTTTTTTGCTGGGATATAGATATATAGGTTGAATATTATTACAGGTTATATAGGAATAGTGCTGGGCAGGTTCGACATTGTTTACGACAAGGGGCATTGATAATTGCAATATGTTGCATAAATAATTTTAGAACTTAGATTTTAAACTTCTTTCAGAATTTTAACCAAATTTTATCACATTTTCTAAAAGAATACGTTGATCAAAGCAAGTTATACGCATTGATAACAGAAATTGAAATAATTTTTTTTAGACATTTGGACTATAAAAGTAGGGTTTTATTTTGCAGTATAAGAATAAAATCTTTACTTCAATGGTTCCGGTCGAATTTCGGCCGCGGGGCGAACTCTAGTATATATAAATACGCAAAGTCAAAACGATTGGGAACATTTTCCGGCTCTATTACTTGACCGATTTTCTTGATTCTTTTTTTGATGAATGCAGATTCGCGAACCTCACTGCAGAATCTATATGTGATCAAAATCGGTTCAGTATTTTCGGAAATATAAGCGTTTAAAGTTTGTACCAATACACAATCACACAAACATGTGCTTGAATTAAAAAATAGAAAACAAAATAAGAAAGCAAAACAACACTTTTTTTTTTTCATTGTAGAAAAAAGAGAGGAGAGTGTAAAAACATGTTACTTCTCTGTTGATGGTTTATTTTTGTATTTTGCAATGATATTTTTTGTTGTTGTTTTTAATAAGATTTTTGTAAACTAATATGATTTTATTGTTTTTTATTTTTTAAAAGTGTTAAATTGTGAATGTAATAATTATTTATGTAAGATACAAGAGGATGATGATGTTTGATCTGGGAAAACATTGCTGGGACAAGAATTCTACATAAATGTTAGTTTTTATTGATTTTAAAGATTTTAATGATGGGCAAAAACAAAGCCTGTTAAAATATAAGTAGGATAGTTTGTTGGTCATGTCGGTACATGATACACCGTAATAAATGAATCAGTATATCTCTAATACGTAGGTTTAGCACAGTGAGGATTTGATGATATTCTTCTTTTCCGGGTTATTCTAATCAATTAGGAAAAAGGCGGTTATAGAAATAGAAGTGTAAAGTGAAAACTGTACTTTGTGTAGGCGATGGTTACTTATATGTTTTACTAGCTAAAACCCGGCGTGCTTTGCCACTCCTGTCGATATAAAATAAAAAATTTCAAAATATATTGATGTACATTTTTTGTTTATAAAAATTTTATTAATATTTGTTTGTCACTATCCAAAACCATAAAGTAATAAGACAAAGAAAGTTTGATATTTAAAGTAATTTATTAATTAATGATATTTATGTACATATATTATTTCTTAATAATTATTTCTTATTCCTATTCATTAGCATAAATTTACAAAATATTACAAAATTACTAATATTTAATTGACTTAATATTTACAATTAAATTTTTTCTTAATAATTATTTCCTATTCTAAAGCCTTGGGATATACAATATTTTTGGTTTTCCCCTCAGGCGCGTAGGTATACAAATCTGAAGGTTTCTCAACTCGCGACTATAAAAGTAGGGTTTTATTTTGCAGTATAAGAATAAAATCTTTACTTCAATGGTTCCGGTCGAATTTCGGCCGCGGGGCGAACTCTAGTATATATAAATACGCAAAGTCAAAACGATTGGGAACATTTTCCGGCTCTATTACTTGACCGATTTTCTTGATTCTTTTTTTGATGAATGCAGATTCGCGAACCTCACTGCAGAATCTATATGTGATCAAAATTGGTTCAGTATTTTCGGAAATATAAGCGTTTAAAGTTTGTACCAATACACAATCACACAAACATGTGCTTGAATTAAAAAATAGAAAACAAAATAAGAAAGCAAAACAACACTTTTTTTTTTTTTTCATTGTAGAAAAAAGAGAGGAGAGTGTAAAAACATGTTACTTCTCTGTTGATGGTTTATTTTTGTATTTTGCAATGATATTTTTTGTTGTTGTTTTTAATAAGATTTTTGTAAACTAATATGATTTTATTGTTTTTTATTTTTTAAAAGTGTTAAATTGTGAATGTAATAATTATTTATGTAAGATACAAGAGGATGATGATGTTTGATCTGGGAAAACATTGCTGGGACAAGAATTCTACATAAATGTTAGTTTTTATTGATTTTAAAGATTTTAATGATGGGCAAAAACAAAGCCTGTTAAAATATAAGTAGGATAGTTTGTTGGTCATGTCGGTACATGATACACCGTAATAAATGAATCAGTATATCTCTAATACGTAGGTTTAGCACAGTGAGGATTTGATGATATTCTTCTTTTCCGGGTTATTCTAATCAATTAGGAAAAAGGCGGTTATAGAAATAGAAGTGTAAAGTGAAAACTGTACTTTGTGTAGGCGATGGTTACTTATATGTTTTACTAGCTAAAACCCGGCGTGCTTTGCCACTCCTGTCGATATAAAATAAAAAATTTCAAAATATATTGATGTACATTTTTTGTTTATAAAAATTTTATTAATATTTGTTTGTCACTATCCAAAACCATAAAGTAATAAGACAAAGAAAGTTTGATATTTAAAGTAATTTATTAATTAATGATATTTATGTACATATATTATTTCTTAATAATTATTTCTTATTCCTATTCATTAGCATAAATTTACAAAATATTACAAAATTACTAATATTTAATTGACTTAATATTTACAATTAAATTTTTTCTTAATAATTATTTCCTATTCTAAAGCCTTGGGATATACAATATTTTTGGTTTTCCCCTCAGGCGCGTAGGTATACAAATCTGAAGGTTTCTCAACTCGCGAGCATGCAACATAAAGCTGACCATGTGAGAAGCATGGATTTTCGAGATTTATTCCACACACTTGCAGGGATTGACCCTGAAATTTGTTTATTGTCATCGCGAATGCCAAACGTGTAGGAAATTGCAACCGTTTAAAGTCGAATGGCATTTCCGATGTTGTCATTGAGATTCGAGGTAGTAAGACATCCGTTCCTTTATATTGGTCAGTTGTAATCGTTGCTTCGATTAAGTTGTTCATTAATTTTTTAACTGTTAATCGAGTACCATTACAAAGACGTGGTGGATCAATATTTCGCAATAAAATAATTGGAACGCCAATTTTCAACTTCAATTCGTGGGGATACATTGACGACATCATCATTATTTGTAACAGTATCGATGGATTTATATGTTTTTAAATTACCATCGATTCTATTCAAAATAATATTATTGATACAATTAACGTCAATGTTTTTGGGTGCCAGTAAAGCACGCTCACATAACCACTGCCTATTTTTGAAATTACGTTGAAGATTTGGAAAAACACAATATATTAACTCTTTCTTTGATTGTGTGATCCTACAAAAGTTAGAGGGAAACTTTACACAATTTGTGGTTGGCTCAATTGTCATTTTTCCATTTCCTAAATCCAGCAATTGTTTTGTTGTTAATTTTAACGTGTGAACATGTTGCCAGAGATATGATGATTTTAGGCAAGCATTGAGTTCATCAGCCGGTGTTGAACCAGGTATCACAGGAAGTGTCTGGCGAAAATCACCCGCTAAATGAATTAATGCACCTCCAAATAAATTAGAATTACTTCTCATGTCCTTTAAAGTGCGATCAAGCGCTTCTAAGGATTTTTTGTGGGCCATTCCACACTATTATTTTATATGTTTGCAGGATTTTACGCATTGAAGAATTTTTCTTAACATTACATGTATAATCTTCAGAAAATTGTGTTTTCAACGGTAATTTGAGTGCATAATCTAAAAGTGTTGCTGCAATACCTGATGACGCAATGGCTAAGGCAATATTCTTTTTTTGTGATCAAACTTTAGCTAAAATTAATGAGATGAGAAAGGTTTCTCCGGTTTCTCCTGGCGCATCAATGAAATAAAATCCTCCTTGTAAGAAATAATTATTAAGAAATAATATATGTACATAAATATCATTAATTAATAAAATACTTTAAATATTAAACTTTCTTTGTCTTATTACTTTATGGTTTTTGGATAGTGACAAACAAATATTAATAAAATTTTTATAAACAAAAAATGCATATCAATATATTTTGAAAATTTTTATTTTATATCGACAGGAGTAGCAAAGCACGCCGGGTTTTAGCTAGTTTCAACATAAAAAGTAGCCTATAGTTCCTTCCAGACATACAGGAAGAAACTGTGAAAATTTCAGGAAAATCGGTCCAGCCGTTTAGCAGTCTATAAAGCACAAACAAACAAACAAACAGACATACATACATACATACATACATACATACATACATACATACATACATACATACATACATACATACATACATACATACATACATACATACATACATACATACATACATCATACATACATACATACATACATACATACATACATACATACATACATACATACATCATACATACATACATACATACATACATACATACATACATACATACATACATACATACATACATACATACACTTTCATTTTTATATATATAGATATATAGATACACATTTATGTCGAATTTTATCCCGATAACTTTGATTGTCAATGTGCATTTGAGTAATTTTCGGAAATGGTCCTATATGGAAATTGTGACCAATTATCGACCGATAGGGAAAAAATTTCATATTATAATTTATATGCCAAAAAAAATCAATTCGAATTTTACTATAATAGATTTACTAATTAATGAAATATGTGCGTTTAGGTGATTTTCGGAAGTGCTTTATATGTATACGAGCTATGACCTTACACAAAACATATTTTTGTCGAATTTTATCAAGATATCTTTATTTGAGAATGAAATATGTGCGCTTAAGTGATTTTTTGAAGTGGACCTTATATAGCAGCTATTACCATATATGGACCAATCCGGAAAATTTGGAAGAGTGATTCATACATACATACATACATACATACATACAGGCATACATACATACATACATACAGACAGCATACATACAGTACATACATACATACATACATACATACATACTACATACATACATACATACATACATACATACATACATACATACATACATACATACATACATACATACATACATACATACATACATACATACATACATACATACATACATACATACATACATACATACATACATACATACATACATACATACATACATACATACTACATACATACATACATACATACATACATACATACATACATACATACATACTACATACATACATACATACATACATACATACATACATACATACATACATACATACATACATACATACATACATACATACATACATACATACATACATACATACATCCATACATACATACATACATACATACATACATACATACATACATACATACATACATACATACATACATACATACATACATACATACATACATACATACATACACATACATACATACATACATACATACATACTACATACATACATACATACATACATACATACATACATACATACATACATACATACATACATACATACTACATACTACATACATACATACATACATACATACATACATACATACATACATACATACATACATACATACATACATACATACATACATACATACAATACATACATACATACATACATACATACATACATACATACATACATACAACATACATACATACATACATACATACATACATACATACATACATACATACATACATACCTACATACATACATACATACATACATACATAACATACATACATACATACATACATACATACTCATACATACATACATACATACATACATACATACATACGACATACATACTACATACATACATACTACATACATACATACATACATACATACATACATACATACATACATACATACATACATACATACATCCATACATACATACATACATACATACATACATACATACATACATCATACATACATACTACATACATACATACATACATACATACACTACATACACACTTTCATTTTATATATATAGATATATAGATACACATTTATGTCGAATTTTATCCCGATAACTTTGATTGTCAATGTGCATTTGAGTAATTTTCGGAAATGGTCCTTATATGGAAATTGTGACCAATTATCGACCGATAGGGAAAAAATTTCATATTATAATTTATATGCCAAAAAAAATCAATCCGAATTTTACTATAATAGATTTACTAATTAATGAAATATGTGCGTTTAGGTGATTTTCGGAAGTGCTTTATATGTATACGAGCTATGACCTTACACAAAACATATTTTTGTCGAATTTTATCAAGATATCTTTATTTGAGAATGAAATATGTGCGCTTAAGTGATTTTTTTGAAGTGGACCTTATATAGCAGCTATTACCATATATGGACCAATCCGGAAAATTTTGGAAGAGTGATTCATATAAAGATAAAGCATATTTGTGCCGAATTTTATCTAGATAACTTTATTTAACAATTAAATATTTTCGTTTAAGTGATTTTCGGAAGTGGGACTTATATGGGAGCTATGACCAATAATGGACCAATCCGGGAAAGTAGAATGATTTATATGCACACAAAATATATTCAAGTCGAATTTTATCCTTATATTTTCAGAATTTAATGAAATATATGCGTTTAAGTGATTTTCGGAAGTGGACTTTATATGGGAGTTATGGCCAATTATGAGCCTATCCGGAAAAAAATTCATAGAGTGACTCATATAAAGACAAAACATATTTGTGTCGAATTTTATCCAGATAGCTTTATTTGACAATGTGCTTTTAAGTGATTTTCGGAAGTGGGCGTTATATGGGAGCCATGACCAATATTGGACCGATCCGTAAAAAATTTTGTGGAATGATTTGAATGTACACAAAACATATTTTTGTCGAATTTTATCACGATAGCTTTAGTTGACAATGAAATATGTGTTTTTAAGTTATTTCGGAAGTGGGCCTTATATGGGAGCTATGACGAATAATGGATGGATCCGTAAAAAAAATTTGTAGAATGATTTGTATGTATACAACACATACTTGTGTCGAATTGTATCCCGATAGCTTTATTATTCAATGAAATATATGCATTTAAGTGATTTTCGGAAGTGGGCCTTATATGGGAACTATGACCAATAATGGACCGATCCGTAAAAAAATGTAGAGTGATTCATATTTAGACAAAGCATATTTGTGTCGAATTTTATCCCGATAGCTTTATAATTCAATGAAATATATGCATTTAAGTGATTTTCGGAAGTGGGCCTTATATGGGAACTATGACCAATAATGGACCGATCCGTAAAAAAAATGTAGAGTGATTCATATTTAGACAAAGCATATTTGTGTCGAATTTTATCCCGATAGCTTTATAATTCAATGAAATATATTAGTTTAAGTGAGTTATATGGGAGCTATGACCAATAATGGACCGATCCGTAAAAAATTTGGTAGATTGATTTGTATGTACACAAAACATATTTAACTCGAATTTTATCACAATAGCTATATTCATCAATGAAATATATACCTGTAGGTGATTTTCGGAAGTGGACCTTATATGGGAGCTATGACCTATTGTGGACCGACTGAGATCTACGTTGACTGTATGATTTCTGTTCATATTATATTTGCATGTACAAAATTTTATGTTGATACCGATATATTTGAGGAAGTTATTAACGATAAACTAATTTCCAGGAATATATACCTTTGTATGGGGGCTATGGGAAATATTCTTGAACATAATTGATCACAGGCATAAAAAATAATGTGTGACAAAATTCATCGAAATATCTTTGGTAGTTTCTGAGAAAACTTCAAAAGAATGTTGAAAAAAACGTAATTTTTTTCGAGGTAGTCTGAAATTTTTACTCATAACTTTTTACGTTGTGAACCGATTTTGCTGATTTTCAATATCAAACTGCTTAGGA